>NW_022603609.1:0-33138 GCF_008692095.1 Etheostoma spectabile
AATAACTTACTCGTAGTGTATTGGTATGAGACAATGAACTACCAGAATCACTGACCGAGCCTTCATCTTTGCAGCTTGAGAAATAAACACCAACAACATGTGGGATGGCATATACCACAACCAGGCCACTGATGAGGATTATAAAAACATAACAAGGCTATAACAGGGGCCATTTATTTCCAAATTCCTATGCATTCAGTTTAAATGAACAGACCTCAACGTTCACCCTGACGAACGCCGTTCCACAAGCAGTGTCTTTAAACGGGGGCAGCTGGGAAAAATGGAGACGTGCACCAAATGCATCCTGGAAAAGTACTGCATCACAAGTAATGATGCCAAAGAGCCTTCTTAGTGACGGGGGGCACAGCCCAGCAAGGACACAACTTAAGACAGGTTAATATTCCTCCCATGCTCTGGTCAGCGTTCTGCTGCTACAGTAAGGACAAGGATGATGGCTGGCGAGCGCACACTGGGGCGACAATGTTGAGGACACTAAAGGTAAGTATCTGCAGACAAAGACTTTGCTTAACTCCAGGATAAACTGAGTACAGTGACTCAAGATTTGAGACGTTTCCCGAGACCCGGTGTCCTCTCGACACCACTGTTGCTGAGTTTTTACCCCAGAATTGGATCAAATATGCCAATGCCCACCCCAACATCAACCACATCGGCCCCTCCCACCACCACAACTAGCGTTCCAACAACTACTGCTTCTCCAAGTAGCACCACTACCCACAACCAAAGTCACCACCAACCCACAGTCCTACTACTACTACTACACTACAACAACCACATCCCTACTACATACTACAAGAGCTACCACTACAACCTACAGTCCCTACTACTACTACTACTACAAGCTACCCACAAAACAACCACAAAGAAAGATTCAGAAAATGATCATGGACCAGTAATAGAAGGAGGTGGTGGTGGAGGGGTTGTTGGTGGTATGGTGGAATAGCTGGTGTTCTTGGTGGTATTATCAGTGGAATAATTGTGTTTTAGGTGGTGGCTGTCCATGGGGGGTTGGTCGAACAGGTCCTACTACGTCTCAGACTGACATTAGACATCTGCTCCTCCTGTTTCTACATCTGATTATACCTCCACCACAACTAGCTTCCTAGGTTACTACTACTACTACTGGTACTCCAAGTAGTACCACGATACCTACACTATAGACACACCAACAACTACGGTTACAACCACTGCTCCACCAATCACAACTCTCCCATCAACTATAACGAACCAGCTATTAAACCCCAAACTAACTCAACTACCCACATCAACGGCCTTCGTTCCGTCAACTTCTGAACCCCCAAACTAACACTTCTACCAGACATCAACGGCCTTTATTTCGCAACTTCTGAACCAAAACTAACACCTCCTACCGACATCAACAACCTTTATTCCGGCAACTTCTGAACCCCAAACTACACCTCCACCCAGACCTCAACGGCCTTTATTTCGGCAACTTCTACCCCAACTAACACCTCCTACCAGACATCAACGGCCTTTTTCAGCAACATCTGAACCCAAACTACACCTCCTACCAGACATCAACGGCCTTTATTCCGGCAACTTCTGAACCCCAAACTAACACTCCTACCGACATCAACAACCTTTATCCATCAACTTCTGAACCCCAAACTAACACCTCCAACAGACTCACAGCCTTTATTCGGCAACTTCGAACCCCAACTAACACCTCCTACCAACATCAACACCTTTATTCCGGCAACTTTGAAACCCCAAACTAACACCTCCACCGACATCACCCTTTATTCGGCAACTTCTGAACCCCAAACTAACACCTCCTACCAGACATCAACGCCTTTATTCCGCAACATCTGAACCCCAAACTAACACCTCCACCCACATCAACGGCCTTTATTCCGGCAACTTCTGAACCCCAAACTAACACCTCCTACCAGACATCAACAACCTTATTCCATCAACTTCTGAACCCCAAATAACACCTCCTACCAACATCAACAACCTTTATTCCGGCAACTTCTGAACCCCAAACTAACAACTCCACCCAACATCAACGGCCTTTATCCGTCAACTTCTGAACCCCAAAACTAACACCTCCACCCAGACATCAACAACTTTTATTTCGGCAACATCTGAACCCCAAACTAACACATCCTACCAGACATCACGGCCTTCGTTCCGCAACTTCTGAACCCCAAACTAACACCTCCTACCAGACATCAACAACCTTTATTCCGGCAACTTCTGAACCCAAACTAACACCTCCTACCAGACATCAACGCCTTTATTCCGGCAACTTCTGACCTCAAACTAACACTCCTACCAGACATCAACAACCTTTATTCCGGCAACTTCTGAACCTCAACCTAACACACCTCCTACCAGACATCAACACCTTTATTCCGGCAACTTCTGAACCTCAAACTAACACCTCCTACCAGACATCACACCTTTCTTCCGCAACTTCTGAACCTCAAACCTAACACCGCCTACCAGACATCAACGGCCTTCGTTCCGGCACTTCTGAACCCCAACTAACACCTCCTACCAGACATCAACGCCTTCGTTCCGGCACTTCTGAACCCCAAACTAATCTCCTACCAGACATCAACGGCCTTTACCGGCAACATCTGAACCCCAAACTAACACCTCCACCCAGACATCAACAACCTTTATTCCGGCAACTTCTGAACCCCAAACTAACACCTCCTACCAGACATCAACAACCTTTATTCCATCAACTTCTGAACCTCAAACTAACACCTCCACCCAGACATCAACAACCTTTATTCCATCAACTTCTGAAGCCCAAACTAACACCTCCTACCAGACATCAACGGCCTTTATTCCGGCAACTTCTGAACCTGATTTACCCCCAATCAGACATCAAAAATCCTCATTTCTTCAGCTTCTGAACCCCAAAATAAACCACACCTGACCAGACATTAACAACTTCTGAACCCCAAAGTAACGCACACCAGCCGCCCTTAAGGTCTCCACTTACAGCGCTCTGTCTTCTTCTTCTCCTTCGTCATCCTCCTACTTGTTATGTGCATGCTACTTTTTATATTGTTTTCTGATACATGATTAATAGCTAGACATGTACAATCATACTGGACGATGGAAATACCCAGACACAGTAGAACGAGGGCTAGATGCACTTCTTACTTAAATGTAATCTTGGTTTTTGGTTTATAATACAGTAGTTTGATTTCCTTAAACTTGGTGAATTGCATTAAAATAATTATATTTTGGCTTTTAACCCTCCAAATTGTTGCCTTTTTGAAGAATTGTAATCCTGTCTTTATTCTTTAAAACCTTTCTACAATTGCTTTGCAATTTATAAATAAAATCAATTGAAATTATTTTTTTAGCACAGCAAACATGTGAATTGTACATGAAATGATAATAGGAATAAAATATAAGACAAATATTTGACTATATACAATGAAAAAGACCTTTCTTATAAGACGCACATGGTACAATAAATAATCTGTAAATATATTATTATATATTATTTTTCGAGCATCCCCCCCCACACACACCGGATGACTCGTCCACTATCAGGATTTGATCTTTCGGTTCGATATAATTTGGAAAGTCTGGAAAGCCCGTAGATTAACCCTCCTGTTGTCCTCAGGTCAAATGTCCATGTCTGAAATATGAGTTTTTCTTTTAACCAAATTACAACAACAAATGGATTGGATTCATTACAACGCTCCTTTATAATACAATAATCATTTTCGTTCCTCTGATCTTAACTATTAGTCAAAATAATTCATGAGTTTTGCTTCTTTTACCTCAAATATTAGGTATAATTCTATATAAATGAGGGTTATTTACGATGAATACCAAAAAGTAGTAAAACTAGTGAGGTGGTGTTGGTGAAAACTAAAATAAAAGTCTGAAAAAAGGGACGAAAATGTCAAGATTTTTGTTTTTGACGCAGAGGACAACACAAGGGTTAAATCATTTTTATCCCCATTTAAGTTAGACACACTAGAAACAGGCTACTTCCTGTTTGCCGCTCCTCTCCTCTACAGAGGTGGGTAGAGGAGCCAAAAATTGTACTCAAGTAAAAGTACTGTTACTACAGAAAAATATGAACAAGTATATAAGTACAAGTAAGAATATTTTATTATTAGAATCCAAATTACTTGAGTAAGAGTAAAAAAGTGCTCGGTGAAAAAGCTACTCAAGTACTGAGTCACTGTTGAGTAACGTCTGATTTAGCGTTCAATCAGACATAATGTGTGTGTGTGTGTGTGTGTGTGGGGAGGGGGGGGGGGTTAAAAACAACAGAATACCACAGACATAAAAATAAACGTGACAATCAGATACCGACAAACAGCGTCTGTTTGGGACACTCAGGGCCGAGCAGATGTAGAAGGGCTGGACGAGGGTCCCGAGAGGGTCCAGAAGGGAGCCCAAGAATCCAGACCTGACGTTAAAGGAGACTTTGAGTCGATAACAAACGCCAGATGCAGCGGACGGATCTGGCGATGGCGAGCGAGGACGTGTTGCGGCGTCAGATCCCAACATGTTGTAAAATGCATTTTAGAAGTTATCTTATGTGTGATCATAGGGCCATCACACAAAAGATAACTTCTACAATAACAATAAAACACAATTAGTCCTATATAAAGAAATCTCCTGCTTGCTTTTACCTGGCCGTCAGAATATGTGACTTTAGCCCCGTCTACCTGTCAAAAATCATTCTGTAACTTCGCAAGAAAAAAAATCGCACCCGAGCAGATGTCTTATCAATCTTAAAACTATAGAAAACTAGCATTCTTTTCCCTGTTAGTCTCGTTTGCTGTTACAGGTCATTTAAGGCCATTGTGTGAAAAATGACAGAGCTTCGGAAACATTAAAAAGTTACATACAGTCACTAAAATGTCAAAAATAATTTTAAATTCAAAACTATACATATATTATATTATATTATAACCTTGATGTGTATGAGGAGTAAAAACCTGTAGACTTGTTTGCTCTCTGTGGCGGGCTGACTGTTTACAGTGGCAGATGAATCCACATTTTGGTCCAGTGAGTATTTGGGCATTGACCCAAAATAAAGAACAGTGTGTGTTTATCTCCCAATGCAACAGTTGACTGATTGATGCTCTCTGGCACGGAGGAAGAGAGAGATAAAAGATTCTCTACAATGCTAACATCCCTAACAAGTTCTCAAGAAAAACGTCATGTAATGTGTACAAAGGAGGGGTGAAGTCTTAAAAAAGTGAAAATACTACAGACAAAAGTCCTGCATCTGGAACCTTAAGTAAAACTTCCATCCATCCATCTTCATCTGCTTATCCGGTCTCGGGTCTCGGGGGCAGCAGCTCCAGCAGGGGACCCCAAACTTCCCTTTTCCCGAGCCACATCAACCAGCTCCGACTGGGGGATCCCGAGGTGTTACCAGGCCAGGTTTGAGATATAATCCCTCCACCTAGTCCTGGGTCTTCCCCGAGGCCTCCTCCCAGCTGGACGTCCCTCCACCTAGTCCTGGGTCTTCCCCGAGGCCTCCTCCCAGCTGGACGTCCCTCCACCTGGTCCTGGGTCTTCCCCGAGGCCTCCTCCCAGCTGGACGTCCCTCCACCTAGTCCTGGGTCTTCCCCGAGGCCTCCTCCCAGCTGGACGTCCCTCCACCTAGTCCTGGGTCTTCCCCGAGGTCTCCTCCCAGCTGGACGTCCCTCCACCTAGTCCTGGGGCTTCTCCGAGGCCTCCTCCCAGCTGGACGTCCCTCCACCTAGTCCTGGGTCTTCCCCGAGGCCTCCTCCCAGCTGGACATCCCTCCACCTAGTCCTGGGTCTTCCCCGAGGCCTCCTCCCAGCTGGACGTCCCTCCACCTAGTCCTGGGTCTTCCCCGAGGTCTCCTCCACTGGACGTCCCTCACCTAGTCCTGGGGCTTCTCCGAGGCCTCCTCCCAGCTGGACGTCCCTCCACCTAGTCCTGGGTCTTTCCCGAGGCCTCTCCCAGCTGGACGTCCCTCCACCTAGTCCTGGGGCTTCTCCGAGGCCTCCTCCCAGCTGGACGTCCCTCCACCTAGTCCTTGGTCTTCCCCAAGGCCTCCTCCCAGCTGGACGTCCCTCTACCTAGTCTGGGGCTTCTCCGAGGCCTCCTCCCAGCTGGACGTCTCTCTACCTAGTCCTGGGTCTTCCCCAAGGCTCCTCCCAGCTGGACGTCCCTCCACCTAGTCCTGGGTCTTCCCCAAGGCCTCCTCCCAGCTGGACGTCCCTTACATAGTCCTGGGGCTTCTCCGAGGCCTCCTCAGCTGGACGTCCCTCCACCTAGTCCTGGGTCTTCCCCGAGGCCTCCTCCCAGCTGGACGTCCCTCCACCTAGTCCTGGGGCTTCTCCGAGGCCTCCTCCCAGCTGGACGTCCCTCCACCTAGTCCTGGGTCTTCCCCAAGGCCTCCTCCCAGCTGGACGTCCCTCTACCTAGTCCTGGGGCTTCTCCGAGGCCTCCTCCCAGCTGGACGTCCCTCCACCTAGTCCTGGGTCTTCCCCGAGGCCTCTTCCCAGCTGGACGTGCCTGGACCACCTCTCTAGGGACCCCCCCAGGAGGCATCCTCACCAGATGCCCGAACCACCTCAACTGGCTCCTTTCAACCCGAAAGAGCAGCGGCTCTACTCCGAGCTCCTCTCGGATGACTGAGCTTCTCACCCTGTCTCTAAAGGAGACGCCCCTCCCCTCCTGAGGAAACCCATTTTGGCTGCTTGTACCCTGGATCTCGTTATTTGGGTCCTGACCCAGCCTTCGTGACCACAGGTGAGGGTAGGAACGAAAATTGTCCGGTAGATCGGAAGCTGTTTTGGCCATTTTAAACCTTTATTTCTACACAACAGAGGAAGACATGAAAGGGGAGAGAGAGGGTCGGAGTTGAACCCGCGGCCACCCACTACAAATGTAGTGGAGTCAAAAGTACAAAATTTACCTCTGAGATGTAGAGGAGTACAAGTAGAAAGTAGCATAACATGGAAATACTCAAGTAAATTACCTCTAATTACAATGTTTGAATAAACGTATGTCATTCACTCATGAGTCATTGTACCAACGTCTGAAACCATCTTCAAGTCCACATGATGAGGAACTCAGAGACAGGACGTGAACAAAAGGATATGGTTGTTGTTGATGGATGGGGGAAGATCCCGGAAAGTGTTCCTTTGTAAACAGGACTTGGCTAATGTGTAATTTCCATCAAACATGTAAGATGAAAAATAAATACGGCTGGAGCCACACCCAGACTGAAATAAAACTGAGACCTCCTGCACACGGTTTCAGTTCAATACTAACTTGGATTCTGTTGTGGCAGATTTCACGAAGCTCTCATCTGAAGGTAAGTTCCTCTGGTTTTATTGACTATGGCTGCATCTAACCAATAATGTCTTCATCGTTCAACCTTCTGATTGTTTTTGTTATAAATTGATCAGTTATTAGTTCCCAGAGCTTAAGGTGATATCGTCAAATGTCTTTTTGTGTCTGATTAAAAAGATATTCCGTTTGCAATAATGTCAAACGGAGCCTAACATTGGAGGATTATCAGCTTCAATATTTTCCTTGATTTGTGCTTGATTTTTAAATAGATTTTTGTAATAAAAATCCAAAGACTATGGTTCAGTTAGTATACCGCACCGGTTCCACTATAACAGATTTTGCTCCAAAATTCCGTATAATTTCATGTAAATTAGGTTTATTCATCATAAATTCCTAAGATAAATGTAAAACTAGTGGTAATGAGTTGTAATGAAGTTGTAAAATAGAATTGGGTAATAAATTATACTTTATGCTTTATTAATAGGCAAAACAGGCCGGGTCCATTTGAACAGGGAAGATGGGTGTGATTAATTGCTGCCATTATAAAAATCTAAATGCTTTTAAAACAGCATCCTGACTAAACTTCGACACATACCAGTTTGTTCCTGTTGATCTCAACTGTTCAGTCAAAATAATTCATAAATCATGGGCGCCTGGGTAGCTCACTTGGTAGAACGGGAGCCCACATGCAGGGACTCAGGGTTCGAGTCTGACTTGCGGCCATTTGCTGCATGACTAACCTCTCTCTCTCCCCTTTCCTGTCTATGGCTGCCATGTAGTACATGTAGTACTATAAGTACTAAGTACACTGTACAGGATGCAGAGCTGTAACAGTCAGCAGGTCCTGGTCTCCTACATGTAGACTGAAGGAGCAGACTGACATGATGTTAGCACCTACAGTGGCTAGCTCTCTTTCTGTCTTCTGAACCAGGAGAAAATTCTCTGTCTATTAAAAGCAGGTGTTAACCAGGTGCTTCGGGGCTTTTAAGAAACCATTCAGGGGCCCCAGAAGCCACCTCCCTACTCCGCCCCTGAATCTGTGGTTGGTGTGGTCAGGTCTGGTCTTTGGTGAGGTCTGGGTGTTCCTGTCCTTCTACCTGTGTCCTGTCTCTCCTGTTACCTCTGCTATTTAACAGGTTACACAAACTCCAATGTGTACTTTTTTGTGTTTTCCTCCGACAACCCAGTCCGTGAGGATGACTTCCCTGGAGAGAGGGCATCTCCTGCCCCTCGCTGCCTTCCTCTTACTGTCCATCGTTCCCATGGTAACTGAAGTGGTGAACTCAATGTCAGACTGTAACAAGTTTCTTCTTGGAAGAACGCCGCCACAGGTCCCGGGCATCTTGGAGGGAGGGAGGATCCTGAACCAGAACCGATACAAAATCATTTGCCAGACTTACGAGAACCAGAGACGGTTTGTGACGCTCTACGACACCGAGAACAGGATCCCGGTGTTTTCTGCTTACAAGTACAGAGGAAGACAAAATATTGAAAACAAACCTAGACCTCCTTGGAAGATGGAGCCACAGGTATGTTTTTCTCTCTTACAATATCTAATACAATAAATACAATCATTAACCAGTCCCTCCGGGATGTTGCTATCGCACATTCAACCAATCCTCGTGACTTTGGTGCGACTCACAATTTTGACCCATCACTACAACTTTTTCACAAATTAACCTGAGATTTCCCTGGCCGCTGTTTCAATCCGGTCGGCTCTGCTCAGTTCCCCCCGCGACACACACACACACACACACACACACACACACACACACACACACACACACACACACACGGTGGATGTAGGAAAAAAACGGAGATGAGACGTACAGGATAACCTAAATTGAGGTCAGTTCCGCTCGTTATTGTTAGTGCAATGATAAGTCCAATAAGTCCTTTATCAAACCGTATGAATGTGTGTGAAAGATTAAAACACACACACACACACACACACACACACACACACACACACACACAAATAATAATATGTTTGGTCATAAATCCACCAGGCAGTTTCATTTTAGCCCAACATTTGCAACATCCTGAGCCCGGAGTAGTTTTATTCTCCCCAAAACAAGAACTTTACAAAAAACTTTCTCTGTCTCTCGTAACTTCATTGCAACTCAAAAAAAGGCTGCAAAACCCTGGAGGGACTGATTATGAAACTCTGATCAGTGCCGATCCCTAGAATTACCTCTCACAGCTGTTTTTATCAATTATACATTGTAGTTTTCTACAAAAAATGTCAAATAAGAAATGTTAATTTCCCGTTTAAAAATGATAAATAACATACAAATAACTGGGTTTTACTAAATCAGATAACTGTGGTTTGGGTTACTTTGGGAATCAAAATAAATCTGCAACCAAATAACTTACTCGTATTTAATTGGTATGAGACAATCAAACTACCAGAATCACTGACTGAGCCTTTCATCTTTTGCAGCTTGAAGGAGACACCACCAACATGTGGGATGGCAAATACCGCAACCAGGCCACTGATGATGATTATAAAAACAAAGACAAAAGGTATAACAGGGGCCATTTATTTCCAAATTCTTATGCATTTGATGTGAATGAACAGACCTCAACGTTCACCCTGACGAACGCCGTTCCACAAGCAGTGTCTTTTAACGGCGGCAGCTGGGAAAAAATGGAGACGTGCACCAAATGCATCATGGAAAAGTACTGCATCAACAGTAATAATAAGAAAGAAGCCTTCTTAGTGACCGGGGCACAGCCCAGCGAGAACAACAAACTTAACAACAGGGTTAATATTCCTTCCATGCTCTGGTCAGCATTCTGCTGTTTCAGTAAGAACAAGAAGAAGTGGCTGGCGAGCGCACACTGGGGCGACAATGTTGAGGAAACTAAAGGTAAGTATCTGCAGACAAAGACTTTGGCTGAACTCCAGGAAGAACTGAGCAGAGTGAACCCAGGATTTAAGATGTTTCCCGAGACCCGGTGTCCTCTCGACACCACTGTTGCTGAGTTTTACCCAGAATTTGGTAAAGAATGCCAATGCCCACCCCAAGCGTCAACCACAGTCCCTACTACTACTACTACTTCTACAAGAGCTACCACTACAACTACCAAAGTCCCTACTACTACTTCTACAAGAGCTACCACTACAACTACTACTACTACTTCTACTACTACAAGAGCTACCACTACAACTACCAAAGTCCCTACTACTACTACTACAAGACCTGCCACTACAACTACCAAAGTCCCTACTACTACTTCTACTACTACTACAAGACCTGCCACTACAACAACCAAAGTCCCTACTACTACTACTTCTACTACTACAAGAGCTACCACTACAACAACCAAAGTCCCTACTACTACTACTACTACTACAAGACCTGCCACTACAACAACCAAAGTCCCTACTACTACTACTACTACTACAAGACCTGCCAGTACAACAACCAAAGTCCCTACTACTACTACTACTACTACTACAAGACCTGCCACTACAACAATTAAAGTCCCTACTACTACTTCTACTACTACTACAAGAGCTACCACTACAACTACCAAAGTCCCTACTACTACTTCTACTACTACAAGAGCTACCACTACAACAACCAAAGTCCATACTACTACAAGAGCTACCACTACAACTACCAAAGTCCCTACTACTACAAGAGCTACCACTACAACAACTAAAGTCCCTACTACTACTTCTACTACTACAAGAGCTACCACTACAACAACTAAAGTTCCTACTACTACTACTACTTATACTACTACAAGACCTGCCACTACAACAATTAAAGTCCCTACTACTACTTCTACTACTACAAGACCTGCCACTACAACAACCAAAGTCCCTACTACTACTACTACTACTACAAGACCTGCCACTACAACAATTAAAGTCCCTACTACTACTTCTACTACTACTACAAGAGCTACCACTACAACTACCAAAGTCCCTACTACTACTTCTACAAGACCTGCCACTACAACAATTAAAGTCCCTACTACTACTTCTACTACTTCTACAAGAGCTACCACTACAACTACCAAAGTCCCTACTACTACTTCTACTACTACTACAAGACCTGCCACTACAACTACCAAAGTCCCTACTACTACTACTACAAGACCTGCCACTACAACAATTAAAGTCCCTACTACTACTTCTACTACTACTACAAGACCTGCCACTACAACAACCAAAGTCCCTACTACTTCTACTACTACAAAGCTACTACTACAACAACCAAAGTCCCTACTACTTCTACTACTACTACAAGACCTGCCACTACAACAACCAAAGTCCCTACTACTTCTACTACTACAAAAACCAAAGTCCCTACTACTACTTCTACTACTACAAGAGCTACCACTACAACAATTAAAGTCCCTATTACTACTTCTACTACTACTACTACAAGACCTGCCACTACAACAATTAAAGTCCCTACTACTACTTCTACTACTACAAGACCTGCCACTACAACAATTAAAGTCCCTATTACTACTTCTACTACTGCTACAAGAGCTACCACTACAAAAACTACAAAGAAAAAAAAATTTAAGAACATGTTGAAGAACCAGAAATAGAAGGAGGTGGAGGTGGTGGTGGTGGTGTTATCGGTGGAATAGTTGGTGGTGCTTTCCATGGTGGGGTTGGTCCAACAGGTTCTACTACGTCTCAAACTGACATTAGTTCATCTGCTGAGATGTACATCGGCCTTTATTCTGAACCCCAAAGTAACGCAACAGCTCAGCACCTTAAGGTCTCCACTTACAGCGCTCTGTCTTCTTCTTCTCCTTCGTCATCCTCCTACGTGTTATGTGCATGCATATCTTTTTATATTGTTTTTCTGATACATGATTAATAGCTAGACATGTACAATCATACTGGACGATGGAAATATCCAGAAACAGTAGAACGAGGGCTAGATGCACTTTCTTAATTAAAATGTAATCTTGGTGTTTGGTTTAATAATAACAGTAGTTTGATTTCCCTAAACTTGGTGAAATTGCATTAAAATATATTAAAATATTTTGGCTTTTAACCCTCCAAATTGTTGCCTTTTTGAAGAATTTTAATCCTGTCTTCATTCTTTAAAACCTTTCTACAATTGCTTTGCAACTTATAAATAAAATCAATTTAAATTGTTTTTTTAGCACAGCAAACATGTGAATTGTACATGAAATAATGATAGGAATAAAATATAAGAACAAACATTTGACTATAGACAAAGAAAAAGACTTTTCTTATAAGACGCACATGGTACAATAAATAATCTGTAAATATGTATTATATATATATATTTTCGAGCATCCCACCCACACACCCGAGATGACTCGTCCACTATCAGGATTTGATCTATTCGGTTCGATATAATTTGGAAAGTCTGGAAAGAGCCGTATGATCAACCCTCCTGTTGTCCTCAGGTCAAATGTCTATATCTGAAATATGAGTTTCTTTTGAACCAAATTACAACAAAATTGATTGGATTCCTTCCAACGCTCTTTATAAATACAATTAATCACTTTCATTTCTCTGATCTTAACTATTAGTCAAAATAATTCATAATTTCTGCTTCTTTTAACTCAAATATTAGGCATAATTCTTTATAAATGAGAGTTATTTTTACCATTAATTCCACAAAGTGGTAAAACTAATAAGGTGGTGGTCGTAAAAACTAAAAACAAAGTCTGAAAAACGGGCCGAAAATGTCACATTTTTGTTTTTGACCCCGAGGACAACACAAGGGTTAAATCACTGAATCCCCATTTAAGTTAGCGGAGCGGTAAACAGGAAGTAGCCTGTCTCTAGTGCGTCTGCTCGATGGGACAGTGCGGTGTAACGTTTGACTCAAACGCCGGTGGGTTGAACAATCTCTGACACCCTCACCAAACAAGAGACAACACCGTCTCTCCTCTGCAGAGGTGGGTAGAGTAGCCATTGTACTCAAGTAAAAGTACTGTTACTTCACAATAATATGACTCAAGTACAAGTAAGAATATTTTATTATTAAATGTAATGTAAATGTGCTGTATTTATATAGCGCTTTTCCAGTCTTAACAACTGCTCAAAGCGCTTTTACATCTACAGGAAACATTCACCATTCACACACATTCATACACTGTGGCCGGGGCTGCCGTACAAGGTGTCACCTGCTCATCAGATATACACTCACACACATTCACACTCCGATGCGCAGCACCGGGGGCAACTCGGGGTTCAGTGTCTTGCCAAGGACACTTCGACAATGACTGCAGGGGCGGGGATCGAACCACCAACCTTCCGATTGGCAGGCAACCGCTCTACCACTGAGCCACAGCCGCCCTATTATTATTATTATTAGAATCCAAATTACTTGAGTAAGAGTAAAAAAGTGCTCGGTGAAAAAGCTACTCAAGTACTGAGTCACTGTTGAGTAACGTCTGATTTAGCGTTCAATCAGACATAATATGTGTGTGTGTGTGTGTGTGTGTGTGGGGGGGGGGGTTAAAACCAACAGAATACCACAGACATAAAAAGAAACGTGACAATCAGATACCGACACAAAACTCCCCGTTCAGCGTCTGTTTGGGACACTCAGGGTCGAGCAGATGTAGAAGGGCTGGACGAGGGTCCCGAGAGGGTCCAAAAGTGAGACCACGAATCCAGACCTAACGTTAAAGGAGACTTTGAGTCAATAACAAACGCCAGATGCAGCGGACGGATCTGGCGATGGCGAGCGAGGACGTGTCAGATCCCAACATGTTGTAAAATGCATTTTAGAAGTTATCTTATGTGTGATCATAGGGCCATCACACAAAAGACAACTTCTAAAATAACATAAATTAGTCCTCTATAAAGAAATCTCCTGCTTGCTTTTACCTGGTCATCAGAATATGTTACTGTAGCCCCGTCTACCTGTCACAAATCATTCTGCAACTTCACGAGAAAAAAATCGCACCCGAGCAGATGTCTTATCATTCTCAAAACTACATAAAACTAGCATTCTTTCAACTGTCTCGTCTCTGTCTCGTTTGCTGTTACAGGTCATTTAACCCTCGTGTTGCCTTCACTGTCGGGACCCTCTCGTGTCC
This sequence comes from Etheostoma spectabile, assembly GCF_008692095.1. NCBI lineage: Eukaryota > Metazoa > Chordata > Actinopteri > Perciformes > Percidae > Etheostoma > Etheostoma spectabile. The sequence goes on from NW_022603609.1 coordinate 14,374, forward strand.
CTCGGGTCAAACTGACCCGGGACTTATTTGGGGTTTTAAAACAATTCCGGAATAAAATTTTACTTCATAATCTATTAACAAATATTGTCTTTATCTCAATTTCAAACAATTGAGATAGCACATACGTTGCAATCGTATATTGGGAATGCAATCAGTCTCTACTAGAACACTATTAAACATGGAAGTGGGGTTCGTTTTTTGTCATAAGGTTATAATTCATGTTAAAAATCCACTATGGAAACAACATAAGTGTCATATCCAGAATAATGTTCTGAGTCAGGAATACATGTTTATCACAGGGAATAAGGAAAGGACGTTGATATCAGGTAGAAACATGTATACTGAAATGGGTCAATTTGACCCGAATACCATACAAGGGTTAAGGCCATGGTGAAAAATGACAGAGCTTCAGAAACATTAAAAAGTTACATACAGTCACCAAAATGTCAAAATAATTTTAAATTCAAACTATTATAACCTTGATGTGTATTAGGAGTAAAAGCCTGGAGACTTGTTTGCTCTCTGTGGCGGGCTGACTGTTCCAGTGGTAGATTAATCCACATTTTGGTCCGGTGAGTATTTGGGCATTGAGACAAAATAAATTACAGTGTGTGTGACATCACCCAATGCAACAGTTGACTCCTGATGCTCTCTGGCACAGAGGAATACTTTATACAGAAGATTCTCTATAACGCTGAAATACCTGAAGTTCTCAAGAAACACGTCATGTAATGTGTACAAGGGAGTGGGTTAAGCCTTAAAAAAGTGGAAATACTACAGACAAGTAGACAAGTCCTGCATCTGGAACCTTGAATGTAACTTACATTAGGTAAAGTATAAGTAAGACTATGTATAGTGAAAGTGCTTAAAGTATAAGTGTGTATGATGCGGTAAAATGTTTTTTCTCCTCTATGTAATGTTTCTGGATGAATATTCTTGCTGCATTAAGGTGTATGTTGCATTTGTCTGCTGTAGATGTGTCAGGTTGTGCTCATTTTACCTCCTTCGTATTCAGTTGGGTACATAAAATGTATATTAATGGACAGAGCATGTGTAACGTCACCCATTGGTGCTCTGAGTTGTCGAGTTAGCCGTTGAGGACGCAGCCGTCCTGGTGGAGGACGTGGCGATTTTAGACGAGAGGGAGGAGCTGCTTACACTCTACGTTACGTTACACACTGTCACTGGCAATCATATCATAGCCACGTCCTAAAACACCCCCGCTTTATCGCCGATTTAAAAATCAACGACACAAATAATTCAGAAAATGAACATCACTCTGTGTTGCAGAAGACTTCAAACTAGCAATTGAGACAATAAACTCATTATGAAAATGTTGACTGTGGTAATAAATCAAGTGAGAAGTGGGTCACTTTCTCAGAGACTTCTATAGAAACCGACCTCCTTTAGCAACCGCACGAGTCTCCCCCTGCAGGAGATCAGATAGAAAGCAGGTTTAAGGAGTCTCCCCCTGCTGGAGACCAGATACAAAGCAGGTTTAAGGAGTCTCCCCCTGCTGGAGACCAGATACAAAGCAGGTTTAAGGAGTCTCCCCCTGCTGGAGACCAGATACAAAGCAGGTTTAAGGAGTCTCCCACCTGCAGGAGATCAGATAGAAAGCAGGTTTAAGGAGTCCCCCCTGCTGGAGATCAGATAGAAAGCAGGTTTAAGGAGTCTCCCCCTGCTGGAGACCAGATAGAAAGCAGGTTTAAGGAGTCCCCCCCTGCTGGAGATCAGATAGAAAGCAGGTTTAAGGAGTCTCCCCCTGCTGGAGACCAGATACAAAGCAGGTTTAAGGAGTCTCCCACCTGCAGGAGATCAGATAGAAAGCAGGTTTAAGGAGTCCCCCCTGCTGGAGACCAGATAGATAGCAGGTTTAAGGAGTCCCCCCCTGCTGGAGACCAGATAGAAAGCAGGTTTAAGGAGTCCCCCCTGCAGGAGACCAGATAGAAAGCAGGTTTAAGGAGTCCCCCCCTGCTGGAGACCAGATAGAAAGCAGGTTTAAGGAGTCCCCCCCTGCAGGAGACCAGATAGATAGCAGGTTTAATGAGTCCCCCCCTGCTGGAGACCAGATAGATAGCAGGTTTAAGGAGTCCCCCCCTGCTGGAGACCAGATAGAAAGCAAGTTTTTGATTGTTTTTTAATATTTTTTTTGGGGCATTTTATGCATTATTTCCACACAACAGATGAAGACATGAAAGGGGACAGAGAGAATCGGTGTTGAACCTGCGACCGCTGCGTCGAGGCAGACAAATGTAGTCAAAAGTACAATATCTACCTCTGAGATGTAGAGGAGTACAAGTAGAAAGTAGCAGAACATGGAAATACTCAAGCAAATTACCTTTTAATTACAATGTTTGAATAAATGTAATTCATTCATTAATGAGTCATTCCACCAACGTCTGAAACCATCTTCAACATGATGACGAACTCAGAGACAGGACAAGAAGAACAGTGTGGTCACACTGAACTGAACGTTGAGACTCTGGTTGTTTTTGTTGGACGGGGAAAAGTCCGGGGGAGTCCTGATTGGTCTTTTGCAACCAGGACTTGGCTACAGCCAGACTGAAATAAAACTCAGACCTCCTGCACACGGTTTCAGTTCAATACTAACTTGGATTCTGTTGTGGCAGATTTCACGAAGCTCTCATCTGAAGGTAAGTTCCTCTGGTTTTATTGACTATGGCTGCATCTAACCAATGTCTTCCAATTTTTTTTTGTAATAAAAATTATTAGTTCCCAGAGCTTAAGCTGATATCGTCAAATGTCTTTTTTTGTCTGATTAAAAGTCCAAAATCTACAAGGATATTCCGTTTGCAACAATGTCAAACGGAGCCTAACATTGGAGGATTATCAGCTTCAATATTTTCCTTGATTTGTGCTTCATTTTATAAATGATTTTTGTATTAAAATTAAAAGATTATGGTTCAGCAAAATCTTTAAAAAAAAAAGGTTATTTAGTTTTTTATTTGAGTAGAAAATAAAAATGCAAACACCTTTTAAATAGTATACTATATATAACAGATTTTACTCCAAAATTAGGTGTAATTTCATGTAAATTAGGTTTATTCACCATAAATTCCAAAGATAAATGTAGAATGTAGTGGTAATGAGTTGTAATGCAGTTGTGAAATAGAATTGGATGATAAATTGTACTTTGTGCTTTATTAACAGGCCAAAGAGGCCGGGTCCATTTGAACAGGGAAGATGGGTGTGATTAATTGCTGCCATTATAAAAATCAAAATGCTTTTAAAACAGCATCCTGACTAAACTTTGACACATACCAGTTTGTTCCTGTTGATCTCAACTGTTCAGTCAAAATAATTCATAAATCATGGGCGCCTGGGTAGCTCACTTGGTAGAACGGGAGCCCACATGCAGGGACTCAGGGTTCGAGTCTGACCTGCGGCCATTTGCTGCATGACTTACCTCTCTCTCCCCTTTCCTGTCTATGGCTGCCATGTAGTACATGTAGTACTATAAGTACTAAGTACACTGTACAGGATGCAGAGCTGTAACAGTCAGCAGGTCCTGGTCTCCTACATGTAGACTGAAGGAGCAGACTGGCATGATGTTAGCACCTACAGTGGCTAGCTCTCTTTCTGTCTTCTGAACCAGGAGGAATTATTTTGTGATACTCGTGCCAGCGTTCGCAATTAAACAAATTACAAAGACATTAGGCCATGACATAAATAACCATGTTGATAAGTGGAGTAAAATATCTGATTGAACCAACAGACCCACAGATTAATTGGTTTGAGTTATTTTTTATAAAAAAGTGTAACTTCCCTGATGTCAGCTTGTTAAATGTGAATATCTTCTAGTCTCTTCTCTCCTCTGTGACAGTAAACTGAATATCTTTGAGTCGTGGACAAAATGAGACGTTTGAGGACATCGTCTCGGACTTTTTGGAAACACTTTTCACAATCAACAACTAATCAATTAATCCATAAAATAATCAACAGATTGATCGACTATAGTCAAATTAATTCATTTGTTCCAGCCCTACTAAAAAAGATAAAATAGGAAAATAAAACTATACAACCCAATTAACTTAAATCACCTTACTATAACAGTTAATTGTTCTGCAATCACTGCGTCAGCCAGCAATAGAGACATGGGATAAAATTAGTGTGCAGCAGGGATTTTACTTTAACACTGATAGGTAGTGATTTATGATGCTGTGACGTTTCATACATTTTAAATGAATCAACAATGAGCTTCTCCCCAGGAAGAGAGGAAGGTTTGATTATCTAAGTATACACAATGAAGTTGGTCCTCACAGTACAGTAGAGTCATTTAGGAAAGGGGATTTAGCAATAACCGTTTTCACCTATCTGTTATGGAAGTGATTCATGAGGAAACTTGGCATGCTTTACTTGAGTTCCTGAGTGGTTGGAGAAGTTTCAATGCCCCCCCCCCCCCCCCCCCCCCCACACACACACACACCCCAGTGATAGCATCAAAGAAGACACTGTGGCAGCCAGCAATGCATGTCGACCAAGCGCGTGTTATATGACGCTAAAGGAGATGATCAAGCGTGTAATAATTTTTAATTACATTTTTGTTTAATCTGTCTATTGATCCCCAATGGGGAAATTACAATTTACACTCTGTGTCCACACTTGGTTAGTTTACACACAGTCCTGAACTACACATACACACACACACCCACAGGACCTATACATGCACTAATGTAGAGATGTCAGAGTGTGGGGGGGGGGCTGCCAGCTGAACCAGCGCCCTGAGCGGGTGGGGGGGTACGGTGCCTTGCTCAACAGCACCTGGCAGTGCCCAGGAGGTGAAGTGGCATCTCTCCAACCACCAATCCACACTTTTTGGCCCGTACGGGGATACGGGGACCAATATCCCCAGTAATATAACTTTTGCTTCATTCGTTTGACGGTCCAGTCGTAGAGACTGAGGGCCAGATGTCCTGCTGTATTAGTTTCACAACGTGCCTGTAAAAGCACGGCGAGGTATGTACAGACAGGCTGCACTGAGGTAAACGTGCAGACTGCCTGTCTTGGGAACTGAAAACAGCAAGTTGCACATTTCTGTGTCATGCATATGGATTCATGGGTTTACCATAAAGAGACGGGAGGGGAAGCGTAAAGTGTGCCTAATTATGCATTCCGGGGTATGTACAAAAAACACCTGTGACTCTATTTTGCAGTGAAAATTCTCCGCTTATTAAAAGCAGGTTTAAACCAGGTGCTTCAGGGCTTTTAAGAAACCATTCGGGTCCCCAGAAACCACCTCCCAGTGTTCCTGTCCCTCTACCTGTGCCCTGTCATTCCTGTTACCTATGCTATTTAACTGGTTACACAAACTCTAATGTGTAATTCTTTGTCCCAGTACGTGATGACTTCCCTGGAGAGAGGGCATCTCCTGTCCCTCGCTGTCTTCTTCTTCCGGTCCATCATTCCCATGGTAACTGTAGTTGTGAACTCAATATCCGACTGTGACGAGTTTCTTCTTGGAAGAACGCCACCACGGGTCCCGGGCATCTTGGAGGGCGGGAGGTTCCTGAACCAGAACCGATACAAACCCATTTGCCAGATTTACAAGAACCAGAGACGGTTTGTGACGCTCTACGACACCGAGAACAAGATCCCAGTGTTTTCTGCTTACAAGTACAAAGGACTACAAGAAGGAACAGACAGACCTCCTTGGAAGATGGAGGTACAGGTATGTTTTTCTGACTTCCTAATGAAACTAAGATATTAACCCAGTCCCTCTAGCATTTTGTGATGTCGCGATCGCGCAAATTCAACCAATCCTCGTGACTTTGGTGCGACTCGCAATTTTGACCCATCATTAGGCTACAACTTTTTCACAAATTAACCTGAGATTTCCCTGGCCGCTGTTTCAATCCTGTCGGCTCTGCTCAGTTCCCCCCGCGACATGCTTGCAAGCACGCACGCACACACACACACACACACACACACACACACACACACCACACACACACACACACACACACACACACACACACACACCGTGGATGGAGAAGAAAACGGAGATGAGACGTACAGGATGACCTAAATTGAGGGCAGCTATGCTCATTATTGTTAGTGCAATGATGAGTTAAAGTCTAAAAAGTCCCTTATCAAACCGTATGAATGTGTGAAAGATCAACACACACACACACACACACACACACACACACACACACACACACACACACACACACACACACATACATACACACACACACCCCAGGATAGGAAACTAACAATAAAAAGATCACACACACTATGTTTTGTCTTAAATCCACCAGCCAGTTTCATATTAGACCAACATTTGCAGCATTCTCAGCCCGGAGTAGTTTTATTCTCCCCAAAACAAGAACTTTACAAAAAAACTTTCTGTCTCTCGTAACTTCATTGCAACAAACATACAAAAAATATCGCAATTTTGTACAAAAGCTCCTGCAACATCAGGCATTTTGGGCCGCAACAATCTAAAAAAAAAAGCCGTGAAACCCTGGAGGGACTGGTTAATGAAACTGATCAGTGCCGATCCCTAGAATTACCTCTCACAGCTGTTTTTATCAATTATACATTGTAGTTTTCTACAGAAAATGTCAAATAAGAAATGTTAATTTCCCGTTTAAAAATGATTAATAACATACAAATAACTGGGATTTACTAAATCAGATAACTGTGGTTTGGGTTACTTTGGGAATCAAAATAAATCTGCAACCAAATAACTTACTCGTATTTAATTGGTATGAGACAATGAACTACCAGAATCACTGACAGAGCCTTCCATCTTTTGCAGCTTGAGGAAATAAACACCAACAACATGTGGGATGGCAAATACCGCAACCAGGCCACTGATGAGGATTATAAAAACAATAACAGAGGCTATAACAGGGGCCATTTATTTCCAAAGTCGCATGCATTCGATGCAAATGAACAGACCTCAACGTTCACCCTGACGAACGCCGTTCCACAAGCAGTGTCTTTTAACGGGGGCAGCTGGGAAAAAATGGAGACGTGCACCAAATGCATCCTGGAAAAGTACTGCATCAACAATAATGATGAGAAAGAAGCCTTCTTAGTGACCGGGGCACAGCCCAGCAAGGACAACAAACTTAAAGACAGGGTTAATATTCCTTCCATGCTCTGGTCAGCGTTCTGCTGTTTCAGTAAGGACAAGAAGAAGTGGCTGGCGAGCGCACACTGGGGCGACAATGATAACACTCAACCTGAGTATCTGCAGACAAAGACTTTGTCTGAAGTCCAGGAAGAACTGAGCAGAGTGAACCCAGGATTTAAGATGTTTCCCGGGACACAGTGTCCTCTCGACACCAATGTTGATGAGTTTTACCCAGAAGTTGGTAAAAAATGCCAATGCCCACCCCAAGCATCAACTACTACTACTACTACTACTACTACTACTACAGCTACCACTACAACAACTACAAAGAAAAAAGATAATTCAGAAAATGGTGAAGGACCAGAAATAGAAGGAGGTGGTGGTGGTGGTGGTGGTGGTGTTATGGATAGAATATCAAGTTTTAGTTTTGGTATCACTGTAGCAATTGTTGCTTTTGTTATTGTTGTATATGGGAGACATTCTAAAATTAGGGTTACATCTCATGACAACAAGAAGTGAAGAAATCAGTGGGCTTTTTTTGCTAAGAAATTAAGTTGGTATCCTAGTATACCCCCACAATGTCTAAATTCATAAATTGCCAAGCTAAAGCTAGATTTATTTTTTGTAATTTCAACATGTAATGACTTAATAGTGTTGAGATCGGTTAAGTTAATCCTCTCTAAAAGTATCATGTGAATCACAGGTTTTTAAGAAATTACTATGTATTTACTATGTAATAACACCTGTTTGTATTTTTACCAAGTAATTCCTGTGTAATAACAATAGTTAATGAATGTTAAATAACTACACTCAATAAATGCAAACGCTATGACAATAAACCGTGCCTTCATTGTCAACCGTGTTACACTTGATGGGTAACACAGTTGACATTTCTTCCATTTTAGGCCTTTTTGCTAGCTGTAGCTTTAGCTAGCTGACAACACGTAGCCTTTATCATCTCATGTTTTTATACATTTTCTCTACCTTTTTTTTTAATTTAACATCTAAAACTAGTAAACAAAAGTTTGTTGATAACACGGTTGACGAGATAATAATCTACTCTATGTGCAGACAGTAATATTTATTAAATATTCAAGAGGAGAAGTAGAAATTTACCAAACTGTATTTAAAATGTCTGCCGCTGAAAGATGTGACATCACCTGATATTGGATATGTGACTTTGGAGCAAACCATTGCTAATGTATTGGGTTTTTTTCAATGGGTAACACAGTTGACAAAGATTTCCCGGACACATACAAAGTGAATAATTCCATCCATATTCATAAGTTAAATAGTGTTTAAAACACCTTTCTCTTGTTGTAATCATTATTTTAAAGAAATACAGGTTAAAAATAATATTCAATTCAATTCAATTCAATTTTATTTATAGTATCAATTCGTAACAAGAGTTACTTTACAGATAGAGCAGGTCTAGACCACACTCACAATTTACAAGAACCCAACAGGTCTAGTAGTTTCCTCCAGAGCAAGCAACAGGGCCACAGTGGAGAGGAAAAACTTCCTTTTAGGCAGAAACCTCGGACAGACCCAGACCCAGACCCAGGCTCTTGAAAGGTGGCGTCTGACGGGCCGGTTGGGGTTAGTGGAAATAACAAAAATAGAATGGAGCATGATTATTGTTTAGTCCCAGAACCCGGGGCAGTTGATAATGCACTGGACAAGACCGAAGATCTCGAAAAAAAGGTGGACCGACTAATGAGACAGGTGGAGGAGCTGTCAGTCCGTCAAAGATTTTGTTTGGGGCGATTTGCTGCTTCCGACGATGATATAAGGTTCTACACTAGGTACGTTTTTAAAATATTTGTATGTGTGCATACATATATATATATATATATGTGTGTGTGTGCGTTTATATATACACGTGTGTGTGTGCGTGTGTGCGCATAAACACGGTTGTGTGTAGGCTATATATATATATATATATATATATATATATATATATATATATATACAAACAAACAGTTTTTAACATTATGTACAGTGATATTGAGTAAAAAAAACGTATATATATGTATATATATATAATGCGATATGTATATATATATATATACAAGTATGTGTGTGTGTGTGTATGTACATGTGTGTGTGTACATGTAAATAAACATGTCTTACATCTCATTTAGGTTCATGACTTACAGGCATTTAATGAGTTTCTGGAAACTCATTGAACCTGCATCCCACAAAATGATTCGTGTGACCAGAGCAAGAGCAACTACAATGAGGAGTGAAGCTGAAACAAGAGACAGTACATGGGTAAATAAAAAATAGCAAGAAAAAAAATTAATAACTTTGCATTTTCAGTCAACACATCATATGTACATAATTGCAAACCTTGTTATTTTTATAGGGTCAGTCTCTGCAGCCCATTGATGAGTTCTTCCTCTTCATGATCCACCTCTCAGTTGGCCAAACACAGCGGGATCTGTCCCACAGATTCAACATTCATCAGTCTACAGTTAGCCGAATTATTACAACCTGGGCCAATTTTTTGTACACCATTCTTGGCTCTGTTCGCATATGGATGTCTGAGGAGGAAGTCAAAGCGCATCTACCCAATGAGTTCCGGGACTACCCAGACACACAAGTGGTGATCGACTGCACGGAACTGCGTTGCCAAACTCCATCCTCTCTCCTGCTTCAAAGTGAAGTCTTCTCCAATTACAAGTCCCACTGCATGTTCAAGGGGTTAAACGGCATGGCACCACATGGTGTGGTCACCTTTGTGTCTTCCCTGTATGCAGGATCTGTCAGTGACAAGGAGCTTTTTAAGCAGTCTGGGATTGTGTCTCTGTTGAAACCTGGGATGGCAATAATGGTCGACAAAGGTTTTCTTGTTGATGACTGTGTGCCATGCAAAGTCTACAGACCTGCTTTCCTGTCAAAAAGGAAACAGCTGACGGCTGATGAGGTAAAGAAGACACAGTCCATTGCTCGGCTGAGGGTCCACGTCGAGCGTCTCATCCGCAGGGTGAAAGCTGTTCGACACAGAAATCCCTCTTTCCATCACAGGGAGCATCAACCAGCTGTACACTGTTGCTTGCCTCCTTGTAAATTACCAGAATGGCCCCTTAGTAAAAGCATGGGCAAAGGATTAAAGACAAGATAACTTTGTTTGGGGATTGATGAATTTGCATTTATTTTTGTCCAAATAGAAATATTGTAAATATAAATAACTTTGTACAGTAGCACTGCAGGAAAGTAAACATGTAAATATAAATAACTTTGTTACAGTCTTTAACATTATGTACAGTGATGTTGAGTAAATAAAAAACTTTGATACAATGTTAAATGATTATTTGTCTTTTTACATCTGTAAGTATCTTGGCAGGTAAAAGTAAAGAAAGAATGGTCAGCTTTCTCTCGAATGATCTGAAACATTCTGGTGTCTTTGTATATGCGCTGGATCATCATGTCATCCTGTGCATAAATGACAAAATCACACCAGTCCAATCCTGAGATCAGCATTTGTCCTTGAACTTGCCAAAAGTATGCATGCTGTTGTTTCAGTTCTGGTGTGCCATTGTGAATTTAAGGTAAGGACAGTCCACGTAACTTTTGACATTGGGACATTTTATCTCCAAAAGTCCAAAAACATGGTGCTCTTTAGGGTCAAAAATAATCCCATCAGGAGAGGCCCCCAGCCAAGGTGCATCGGGGTGATTAAGAACCCACAAGTGTGGTAGTTCACCTCTCGCAGCAGGCAGTATTCTCAATTGCAGCAGATTCCATTTCAAGCCCCCTCATTCATTCTGCTTTCTGGCGAGTTCCTTTGTAGATTCTTTCAGCCAGGTGTTCAGCCGAGCTTTGTCCACGCACATGACAAACCTCCCTAAAACGTGACGCTGTTACCCGGGTTTTCGGACCGAGTGCCAAGCATGTGATGCACTCTGTTCTTTGGTGGCATGCTCTATTTTGTGAGCCATATCTAAGGTTACTGCCAGTGACGTCATGTGTGGTTGTCCATGTTTGCTATGGACCAAACAAGCAAACAGATGTGTCAAGGCTGTAACAACTAGTGGCAGAGGTGGCGGTGGTGGGGCATCTTGATGGTGAGTAATGTTGCATGTTGTTGCAGCTGGCTGCTGGTATGACAGCACACTTCCATACTGAACTTTACCAAAGGCAGAATCCACCAAAGAATCCTCATGTGACATCCTGATAGTGGTGACTGGAGGAGCTACAGCACTGGCGTAGTCCTTATATGCCTCTGCTACTTGGAGGACTGAGAGGTCAGGCAGCTCACTGGTGACACCCTTGTAAAGGGTACTCCTGAAATGAAAAGAAAGTTTTAAACAAAAAGCACTTTTTTCTAGATTTTATTCTGTCTAATCTTTCATATTTTTAATTTAAACTACATTCATCTTTAGTATGAAATGTTTGCGTTGTACCTTAAACCCTCAGCAAGCTTCCTCTCTTTGGGTCTGCAGACAAAACCACCATTTTATTGACAGGACCTGGCTTGACTCCCTATATATAAAAAAAATGCTCATTGTATTTATTAGTTTATTGCATTTCCAGTAGTTATATTTTATATATTTTGTATTAGCAAATTCATTTAGAATTACCATTGTTCTAGGTTTATGCCAGCTCTGCTCCGTTTCAGTACAGCTGTGAACTGGAGGAACTGCACTGATGCCAAGCTGTGAGTAGTGGGCTGTTTGGTAGAGTAGTGCAACAATGTGGTTGCACATTGCTGTCCCAGCAACACAAGAACAACTACTCTGTGACAGTGTTACAGGACGAGAGTCTTTTAATACAATCTGTAAAAACAATTAAATTGTTAATGTTATTTGTAAATAGATTCTAAATAATTTAAAACACTTATGAACCCATATTTTCATTTAGAGATCAGCTGTCTTTTATGTCCTCCTACTCTTAATCTATGGGGCTTCTCTGACTTCCTCATCGACCTGAAACATGTCGCCCTCAAATTTACGTCAGAAACGGAGACAACAATTTTAGAAACCGATTCGCTAACTTTAGTCCAATTTAGCATGATATGAGAAAATAACGTTACTCACCCTCAACGTTGTCAATGTAGCTTGAAATATATAATTTAAATCCCTTCTCTTTCTTGCTCTTAGGTGTAACAGCAAACTGCCTCACAATGGTGTTAACATCATATACGTTAACCTTAGGCAGTTCTTGTAAACTGCGGGTGTAGTTCGCCATTATCTCCACAGAATGTAAACACGGCTTTCAGCGCAGCACCGGAAGTGAATGAGCGGGCTGAGACAAACCCGGAAGCGATTGTGCATAGAGCCTATTGAGTATCATCTGCATAAAAATGAAAGTTTATGGAGTGTTTCCTAATAATACTGCCTAAAGGAAGCATATATAAAGTGAACAGGATTGGACCGAGCACAGATCCTTGTGGGACTCCATGACTAACCTTGGCGTGCACAGAGGATTCATCGTTAACATTAACAAACTGAGATCGATCTGATAAATAAGACTTAAACCAGCTTAGAGCAGTCCCTTTAATGCCAATTAAATGTTCCAATCTCTGTAATAAGATATAATGGTCAATGGTATCAAATGCAGCGCTAAGATCTAATAACACCAGTACAGAGATAAGTCCTTTGTCTGAAGCAATTAGGAGGTCATAGTAATTTTCACAAGTGCTGTCTCTGTGCTATGTGAACTCTAAATCCTGACTGAAAATCCTCAAATAACTGTTGCTATGCGAAAGTCACACAGCTGTTTGGCGACTGCTTTCTCAAGAATCTTAGAGAGAAATGGAAGGTTGGATAGGTCTATAGTTGGCTAAAACATCTGGATCAAGGTTGATATGGGTCTATAGTTGGCTAAAACATCTGGATCAAGGTTTGTCTTTTTCAGAAGAGGTTTAATTACAGCTACTTTAAAGTTCTGTGGTACATAGCCTGTTAATAAAGACAAATTGGTTATATCTAGTAGAGAAGTGTTGACTAATGGGAAAACTTCTTTAAGTAGCCTAGTCGGGATGGGGTCTAAGAGGCAGGTTGATGGTTTAGATGAAGAAATAATTGAATTAAATTGATAAAGATCAAGTGAAGCAAAGCAGTCTTAACATATATCTGGTTAGATTATGCAAACATATGTATTCTAGTGTAAATTTGAAAGGCCAAACTTGACATCTGGCAAATTGGACAGAACAAAAAAAGATAATATCAGTATAGCATGTGCATTTTCTCCTTAAAAAATATGGAGCAGGTTGACTTTTTTGCATAAAATGAATTACAAATATGCACCAACATGAAAGTGATCATTGCTTGAAGAGAATATTCAGTAAAAATTATCCATGGACATGACATGTACCCTTAATTATAGAATGACTCATATATACTATAACGGATCCAACTTCTAAACCCCAAAATAACACCTCCTACCAGACATCAACAGCCTTTATTCTGGCAACTTCTGAACCCCAAACTAACACAACAGCTCAGCACCTTAACGATCGCACTTAACCGATCTGTCTTCTTCTCCTTCGTCATCCTCCTACGTGTTATGTGCATGCATATGTTGGGGTGTTATCTTTGGAATAGCTGGTGTTATCGGTGGTATTATCAGTGGAATAATTGGTGCTATTGGTGGTGCTGTCCCTGGTGGGGTTGATCGAACAGGTCCCACTACATCTCAAACTGACATTAGAACATCTGCTCCTCCTGTTTCTACATCTGGTTATACCTCCACCACAACTAGCTTCTTCACAACTACTGGTACTCCAAGTAGTACCACGATACCTACAACTACAGACACACCAACAACTACCGTTACAACCACTGCTCCACCAATCACAACTCTCCCATCAACTATAACGGAACCAGCTATTAAACCCCAAACTAACTCAACTACCCAGACATCAACGGCCTTCGTTCCGTCAACTTCTGAACCTGAATCACCCCCAATCAGACATAAAAAATCTTCATTTCTTCAGCTTCTGAACCCCAAAAATAAACCACCCCTGACCACTTCTGAACCCCAAACTAACGCAACAGCTCAGCACCTTAAGGTCTCCACTTACAGCGCTCTGTCTTCTTCTTCTCCTTCGTCATCCTCCTACGTGTTATGTGCATGCATATCTTTTTATATTGTTTTTCTGATACATGATTAATAGCTAGACATGTACAATCATACTGGACGATGGAAATATCCAGAAACAGTAGAACGAGGGCTAGATGCACTTTCTTAATTAAATAGTAATCTTGATGTTTGGTTTAATCTTAACAGTAGTTTGATTTCCCTAAACATGACCCTAATCCTGTGGTTGCCAAGTGGTGAAATTGCATTAAAATATATAAAAATATTTTTTTCAAATTGCAATTTACTTTCATTTTTAAAGAATTTTAATCCTGTCTTCATTTTTTAAAACCTTTCTAAAAATGCTTTGCAACTTATACATAAAATCAATTTAAATTGTTTATTTTTTATAAAGCACAACAAACAAGTTAATTGTACTTTTTGTTTTCATTGGCCCAAATCACAGATATGTCTCAAAGGGCTTTAAAATCTAAACGGCAGAAACCCTAAGAGTTCATGTGTTGTTGAATTGCTGCATAGGTTTTTATTTGTGCATTTTATTTTTCAATATTCAATTCAATATTATTATTTTTCTGTGCTTCTTTTGTGAAAGATTGCTTTCTATTGACTTCATGGAGTGTACGTTGGCACGTTGGCATGGCTTCTCAAAAACAAATACTCACAATATTTAAACAACATAAATAAAGTATATTACACAAAACCTGTCAATGGCCTGAGACTGTCGAATTTTTTTTAAATCACCAATACTAACGCACACAATGTTCATCAACAAGCTCATCAGCTCGGTAACACACATGTATATATATATATATATATATATATATATATATATATATATACATATAATAATATACATACTGTACATATTACACATATATCACACATATACACACATACATAAGAATAAAATCAAAATTAAAAATCACTCACAGAACTGCAATGACCATGATAAGGTGAAACATTACGGTAGACTGTGTAACGATTAAATAGTGAACAGTGCAGTAGATCATGATAAAATATTGACTATGACTATAAAATATTAACATAATAACCTATAAACTGACTGACAATAAGACTAAGAACTTTATGTAACAGGGAATAAGTTATAAGCACATTTTTTAATAAGTTATTGTGGCTTTTTCAGATGTTTTTTGACACTTTTCATAACCCTTGTGTGGCATTCGGGTCAAGTTGACCCAATTCCAATTTTTCCAAGAAGAAAAATGGTCAAAGTTCCATGTTTTCTACCTGAAATCAGCGTCCTTTCCTTATTTCCTGTGATAAACATGTATTCCTGACTCAGAACATTATTCTGGATATGACACTTATGTTGTTTCCATAGTGGATTTTTAACATGAATTATAACATTATGACAACAAACTAACCCCACTTCCATGTTTAATAGTGTGCTAGTAGAGACTGATGCATTCCCTGAACATAGATGTTATCTCAGCTGTTGGAAACTGAGATAAAGACAATATTTGGTAATAGATTATGAAGTAACATTTTTATTCAGAATTGTTTTTAACCCTTGTGTTGTCTTCCTGTCAACTGTGCAACTTTTTGTTTTTCTGGGTCGAAATTGAAACCTTTTGATTGTCTTTTTGTTGCTTTTTTTAATGGTCTTTCATTAAAAAAAAAGGTTCTTTGAATGCTATAAAATTGGACAAAACATCCAAATTTACAGAAAGCAGTTGGCTGATCATTGTGTGGAACAAGCCTCGTTATTCTTCTGAAATTTTGGTTGAAAGACACTTCTCTGATAAAGTTTTTTTTTTTCCCAAAATGGGTCAAATTTGACCCGAGGACAACACAAAGGGTTAAAACCCCAAATGAGTCCGTTTGACCCGTTTTAACAAGTTTTTGATGGTTTTTTGGTAACCTTTCCAGATTTTTTTTGGCCACTTTCTTTCAGCATCTTGCATTTTTGTAGCTTTTTCCAACATTTGTCACTTTTATTAACTTCTTTTGTCTTAGTTATATATGTATAGATATAGAAAGTTTTAGTAAAACGGGTCAAATTTGACCCGAGGACAACAGGACAGTTAAAATAACTCAATAGAAAACTATCTTCACCTAGGAGAGTACCACTAATAATGTTTTTTGGGGTGAACTATTCATTTATGAATATTGCATGACTGAAAGTGAGCACATCCTCATCATAAACTGCTGAATGAACAATATGATTCACAAGCTCGTCTGATATTTGAGGAAGTCCGTCTGGTTTCTCTGCTGCGTGAACGCCCTAAAAACCAGTCTGGAGGATCCTGGACCGCCGGTCCATGAGCGGGTGAGTCTCTCTCTGAGTTTATTGCCTTGTTTCTACTTCATTTATTCACATTTTAGGAGTTTTATCCTCACGTTTGGCATCGAAAACATAGGAAAGTCTCATTTTCTGAAGCACGGCTTTGATTTGTACAATTACGTGAGTTAAATAGTTGTTTTAAGTTAATATATTAAGCATCTAAAATCTGACTATTACAGACACATACACAGCTCTCGACTCAACAGATTTAATTCTAAATGTATTCAATACTGTTTATTTTTGTTTTTAGAAAAACAGAAAACAGATTTCACTCCAAATGTTTGGCTTCCTTATTTCTTTGAGTATTATAAATATCGTGACTCAGAGCTTTAATTTTGGCATATTTGAAGTAAATTAAAGTTAACTCTACTTTCTGGTAACCCTGGTGTTGACTTCACGTCAAAACTTAAAATCAGCCCTTTAGTTGATGCTTTTTATCGATGTTTTTAACTTTTTCTTCTGTTTTTGTCCTTTTTTCAACACTTTGGATGCTTTTTTCAATGTTTGTCACTTTTTTTGACGTTTAACACTACGTAACACTAACTTATTAACTTTAGTTTTACAGTTATTTTTGGAATTTATGGTCAATAAACCTCATTTATAGGAAATTATACCTAATGTTTGAGTTAGAAAAGCAGAAATTAGGAATTATTGAGACTAAAATTAAAGGAATGGATGTTGATGATAATCACAGACTGGAATATGTCAACTTTTACTCAATACTATTTCAACAACACTTCACTTTGTTTTACAATGCTATAAAATAGAATAAGACCCAAAATTAATGAAAGTAGAGATTTGTACTTGGCAAAGAGCGTTGGAATCAATCATGTTATTTTGGGGAATTAAAAAGAACACTGATATAGGACAACATGAGGACAACATGAGGACTACATGGGGACAACATGGGGACAAAATGAGGACAACATGGGGACAACATGGGGACAAAATGAGGACAACATGAGGACAACATGGGGACAACATGAGGGACAACCAAAAAAGATTAGACTAGACCAGATCAACGGTTAATTTGATTATTCAGTTTTGGCATTTTTTTCTAGCATAATTAATTTAGTTTTCCCTGCTTTAGATTAACTGAATAATAATGTGTTGAAACCATTTATTTATTTCATTTTACATCAGTGGTTGAAACCGCCGACCCCAGGAAATGCACCCGGCTTTGAGGCAAACACTGATCCGCATTTTCACCATTTTCTAACATTTCAAGGGCCGAACAAATCGATTAATCGAAAAAAATAGTTTTTTGAATCTGTATATTTCAGCTTTTTCATTAGGAAAGTGGAACTGACTTCCACTTCACATTAGAGATCGTGCAAGTCTCAGCAGTTTTAAAATGTCTAAAGACTTGGCTGAAGGCTGAACATGTGATTTATATATTTTGTACACTGTCTTATATGTTATGCAAGTTTTGATAGTATTGTCCAGCCAGTCTCATGGCAGTTCGTGAAGTAGTCCCCATATTTAATCTGTTGATTCATGGACAGGTCACGTCCCGTCTATATTGTCTATATTGTTGTCTATATTGTTGTCTATATCATCTTTATTGTCCTTTTATCTCCGTTGCCCATGGACCACAGATGTCATTTAGCTGTATATCTACGTCTGGTACGGAGCTTGAACTGTGCATGGTCCCTAAAATAATATAAAATAATAATAAACTAATAATAATAAACTGTGTTGTTTTTGTTGTCCCGTCCCCCCTGATGACACCCAGCGTTGACGATGACGACAGCGACCGCGTGGTTGCCCCTCGCCGCCTCCCTCTTCCTGTCCTTCCCCCCCACGGGGGCCGAAGTGGTGGCCTCGTTGTCGGACTGCGACCAGTTCCTCCTCCAGGGGAGTCCCCCGCAGGTGCCGGGCGTCTTGGAGGGCGGCAGGATCCTGAACCAGAACCGATACAAAGCCATTTGCCAGACTTTTGAGAACGAGAGACGGTTTGTGACCCTCTACGACACCGAGAACCGGATCCCGGTGTTTTCTGCGTACAGGTACAGAGGGGGGGTCGGAAGGAGACCCGCCAACGACTGGAAGATCGAGCCCCAGGTGGGTCCGTCCAACAGGACAACACTTTATATTAGTTACTGTTTCAGCTGAAAGTGGTGCATGTTTGGTTATTTAGTGCATAGGCGTGGTTTACAGGACGGGGGGGTTAGAACCCCCCAATAATCAAAACTGACCAGTGCACCCCCCCCCAAACAACACCTTTTATGATATAATTACATAATTACCCCTCATGTTGTCTTCATGTTGTCCTCATGTTGTCCTCATGTTGCCTTCATGTTGC
>NW_022603610.1:0-15039 GCF_008692095.1 Etheostoma spectabile
GTCTCTGGACTCCAGTGTTGATCTTCTCAGATTTCCCATGATATTTAACGTTCAGTTTGGACTGAACCACCAGGAGTGGATGTACATCTCAGTCAGGGTCTTTGGCAGCTCTCCCCCCTCTCTGGTCTTCAACACCTCTCCAGAACTGTAGCAGTGACCAGCAGAAGACTGGGATGTGAACACATGATGTGGAGGCTTCGTGATGTCTTGATGTGGGAGATGATTCTGCTGGCCTGCTTCTTGTCTCTGTATCTCTTACGAAAAATCCTCCTTCTGTGGGTCAGTGAATCCTCTGACCTCTGTCACCATGTCAACACACTCAGCAGGGATCTGATTGGCTGGCTGCGGGTGTGGTTATCCAGAGGCGAGCAGAGGGAAGCAGATTCCCCTGATGAGGTTTGTCAGCAGCACACCCACTGAGGTGGACTCTGTAACATCAGTCAGGATCCAGTGTTGAGGAGTCCAGAGGACAGTCGACACTCATCCAGACCGTCAAAGATGAAGACAACCTGGACCTCTTCAAACCGCAGATTCCTGCTTCTTTGGTTTCACTAAAGAAGTGATCAACAAGTTCTACCAAGCTGAACTTTCTCCTTTCAGCACATTCAGCTCTCTGAAGGTGAATGGGAATATGAACTGGATGTCCTGGTTGGCTTTGCCTTCAGCCCAGTCCAGAGTGAACTTCTGTGTTAGACTGTTTTCCCGATGCCAGCCACTCCCTTTGTCATCCGGTTCTGATTGGTCATCTCTTCCAGGTGGGGCTTTAAAGATGTCTTCACATCTGATTATTGTTTCTGGTCTGTCTGGTTTCCTGGATGCTGTTTCATCTGTCTGACCTCATGTTCTTCATTGACCCCTGCAGCCCCTCCCTCCATGATGTAGATCTCTGTGAACATCTGATACAGAACGGTTGGGTTTCCTGCTTTAGCAATCCCCTCAAACACACACTGGAACTTTATCTTCTGGTTAGTCTTGAGTTTACGCTGACACACTCCAGAATGACTTCCTGAATGAACACACAACAAGAAAAATCAATAAATCAAAGAACATATTTTAACATTCAAATAATAAGTATATATTTTAATGCATCTTTTCAGACATTAGTAAATGTCCCATTTTTAAATGTGTTAAAATCCTCTTACTGCTCTGCAGACGGTCAGCCAGCTCCTCCTGCTTCATTCTCCTCAGGAAGTGCAGTGTGATCTTCAGAAATGCTTCTCTGCTCCTCCTCCTCTGCTCTTCATCCTCACCCTCCAAAACCTCCTCATCCTCCCTCTGACTCTCTAAGCATTCTGGGTAATCTGGACATAGAACCTTCTGAAACTTCTTCAGCTCGTTCTTTACAAAAGTGACGATGTTCTCCTCCAGCAGCTGGACCAGAATGATAAAGTCAACATTTAGTTTAAAGAACTCAACATGTGATTCATCTCTCAGTCTGAAGGCCTGCTGGTTTGAAAAGAGCAGCATGGAGACTGTTGGGATCTGAATGGTAGTTTATCATTTAATCTGTAGATAATAATGAAAATATTCTTTTAATATGTACACACCATAAATATGGAGTCCAGGTCTGTTTGCTGCTGCAGGTCAGACTGACCACCGAGGCCCTCTGAGCTCTCCTGGTGAACTCTGTAGAGGAAACATCAAGTTTAAGAACATTTAATGATCTGTGTACAGTCCTGATGATGACAGCTGTGGCTCTCATACATGGATGCGGCCGTTGGCTAAATCACCAAATGCATCGAGGACGTCTTATCCAGGATTACTGTACGGACATTCACGAATCAGGAGAAGAACCTTTCATTAACAGGGACAGCAACAACAGTTTCTCAGAGTTTTTAAAGACGTGCACTTCAACACACCATTAGTTTGAGGATTTGTTTTATTTTTACCTCTGTTATTTGTTTCCATATCTCAGTCACAGGGAAGGCAAAATGTTCCCACAGTTCTGTTGTTTCTCCGTCATCTCCAACTCTGATGAGTAAATGTTACCCAGAGTCCTTTGCTGCATGCTACCAACCGGCAAGCTAAAATGAGTCTCTTGTTTTTTTCTTTGGTCGTGTATGTAGGCGGGGACGTAGAGAGGAAAACATACTGGGGTACTTGGAGATCGTACTTCTGTTGTGATTTTGATGAATTCTGGAATTTAAAATCAAAATCGTGACGTGTTTTTTTGTAGTGTTATTACTGCTACTGTTACAATTACTTCTAAACAAGGTTCTGATCTGGTTTATTGGCATTTCTTTAAACCAATGACAATTGTCTTGGGCGACCCTGATCTGTCTGCTGGTTCTGGTCTGGTATCAATGGGCATCTGATTAAAATCACATTATGCCAAACCTAGACCATGAAGCTCTGAGAGAGTCAGATAATAACAAAGTTTTAAATTCTTACGTTTCATCAACAGCTCGTCCATCTTTAAAGTAAATAGGATGATCCTTAGACCGGTCACTCTTCATGGACACACAGCTGGATCCAGGTCCAGGTTCAGGTCTTTTCTGCAGACTGATGAAAATTTGAAGTTGAAGTTAATACTTTTAACCAGATACATTAATGAATTTTCCCTGTTTTATTATTATAACAATACTGATCTGTAAGCCTTATTTTGAGAATTGAGCGTCAGGATGAATATTATAATGGATCTGTCTCAGAGTAGACCATGTTGTGAACATGTAACTTCTCTTAGTGCTGCACTCTGAAGCAGAAGCTCACGTCACTTTGACTCAACATGAGTCTGAGGACTTTAGACTCAAGTTCACTAAATCAAAACCTCAACAACAAGGACTTGAGATTTCACTTGGACTTGATATCCTTCCAAAGCCCAAAGATTAATTATGATTGTAAAAAAAAAAAATGAATCAACTCTTTTTCCTGAAAAGAGACTTTCAGCCGTGGTAAGAAAGGTGTTTGGCAGTTCAGAGCTGGCTGGTGGTCCTGGTCCTGGTATCACTGGGCACCAGATCAAAACCACATTATGTGGCATCGCCAAACCCGACTATGAAGCTCTGAGAGAGTCAGGTAATAACAAAGTTCAGTTTTAAATTATTACCTTCCATCAACAGCTTGTCCATCTTTAAATTCAATAGGACGACCCATAGACCAGTCACTCTTCATGGACACACAGCTGGGTCCAGGTCCAGGTTTCTGCTGCTGCATCCTGATACAAACAAAGACCGTGGATGAGTTCCTATTCACCAAAATGTAATGTGATGAAAGATGGCGTCTCATGTCAGTAGATAAGCAGTGGTTGTCTCTTTGCTGCGTATTCCAGTAAGAAGTTCTTATTAACTAGATATTGAGAGGGAATCCTGATGGAGGAGTGATGTGAGTGCTGAGCTCTAACATGGAGAAGAGTCCATCATCATCTCACCTCTGAGCTTTGGTCTGGCTGTCATGGTCCCCCCACAGAGTGGTTTTAGAGGGAGGGGGTCCCTCCTCTCTGTCCTCACACTGACTCATAGCAGAGTCCACACCTGCTGGGAGACATCACATCTGCTACTATGACAACCTTTTCATCACAGGACACATTAGTCTCTCATTCCTCTCCAACATGTCCCAGATGCTGTAGAAAACAGGGAGTCAGCTGATCTTTCCTTCAGACACCCTGAGCAGGTCCATGGAGGACTCGGAGTCTCTGGGACAGTGGACACATGGACTGTGTAAACAGCTTTCAGTCAAACCAAGTCTGTCTCAGTGTTGGACATGTCTGTGTTTTAGTTCCATTAAATGTACCAAGCTGTCTGACCAGTTCTGACACTCCTTGCATTTTTTAGTGATGACAGACACGCCCTCTCTTACAGACACACACACACACACACACACACACACACACACCCTCTCTTACAGACACACACACACACACACACACACACACACACACACACACACACACACACACACACACACGTTACTGCACTCTGTAACTTTTTCTCCTTTTACCAAAGTAACAATTTCAAGGCAGAACTTTAACTTGTACCAACAAAGTCATGTGTTGGTACTTTTAATGCAGTCCAGAATGATAATACAGGAACTCTGTACTGCAGTAAAAGTACACACAACTCAGTGTCAAAGTACTACTGGGTTTTAGATCAAATGTCCCACGGCCAAGTTGATCAGAGCTGTTTGGACACGCCCTGTTTTTAGTGGTGTAGCCACCAGCGTAGTTACGTTGTCATCTTCCTCATTCTCACTCTCCACACAACACACACACACACACACACACACACACACACACACACACACACACACACACACACAGGAGTATGACAAAAGGATTATTACTTATTGATCAGTATTGCTAAAGGTAAATAAATGCGTTGATTATTTATTCAATTTGATAAAGTGATCAGATATACATGTTCATAACTTTACTAATATTGATGAAGTATCATTGATAATAGCTAATAACTGAACCTGTGCTTCCTAAAAACACAAAGAAATAATCAGCAGGTTGATCAATAAAGAAAAGAATCACTGCAGCATCATATAAAACTGCTCCAAACATCAAATGGAGCTTACACCTGAACGCACCACAAAGACAATCTCATCATGTCGGTACTTTTACTGCAGTACACAATGATCTTATGCTCATTCTGTACTGCAGTACAAGTACAAACAACTCCGTGTCAGAGTACTACTGGGTGTTGGATCAAGTGGATCAGAGCGGTCCGACCAGTTTTTCCACTGATGTGGACTCAGATGACGTTGTGCTGTTGTTGTGACCTGAGAACTAGCAACAGTAAGACATGCTAATCCTTCTCCAACCACTCTCCTTTAACTCAGATGGACACTCATCTGGATCATAGTCTATCGAGACAAATCTGAAGAACAACCCAGAAAGAAACTGGTCTTCTGTCCAGTCCAACAGATTGAATCAAAGGGATTCTGTTCATCAAACATTTCCAGACTCCTCTGGTCAGATTCTCACCTGCTGAAGTCTCTTCAGGTCAGTTTCCAGACCCGGTCCTCCTTCATGTGTCCAGGAGACACTGGGAGACAAGAAGCTGCTCGTTGTCCCTCGTCAGTCCTGAAGTCGATGTGCATTTGATGTGAAGACGCCGTCCCAGTTCATAACTTCAGAGTCAGAGAGACGTCAGAACCAGTCCAACCTGTTCCCAGAGCCAGTCCCCCATCAGATGATGGAGTTCTACTATCTGTCCACTTGATGGAGCTAACTGACCATCTAATGAGCTAAAGATCAGCAGCTTGTACAGCAGCAGGGATCTCTCCAAGTGGTCTCCAGGTCACATAAAATAAATATAAATTCATCTTGTCATCAGATATTATCAAATAACAAGGGATAATAATATATAATGAGCTGAAAATGTTAGATAACAGTTAAGTACTGAAATATATAAATGTATAAGATATTTATATATGAATAAGTTAACATTATATAAGTAGGAGCTCATCATAAGTGCACAAGTTGTGTTATAGCATCAGGATTCCTTATTGCCAGCTGAAGGCTTAGAAGGGAACGGGGGGGGGGGGGCTGACATGCTGCCGGTCGGAGTCGAACCCGGACCGCTGTGTCGAGGAGTAAATCTCAATATATGGGGGGGGGGGGGGGGGGGTGCGGGCGCCCTGCTTTTCTTCTTCTAATGACAGGAAACACAGAACTAGATGAAGAATCTGCTTTAACAGACTGATGAAGTCATCGGTTACCAAGACAACAACCAGCAGGTCGGTAACATCTTCACAGCAGAACGTGTACTAACGCAGTACTTTGGTAGCGTGTACTGGTACTTTTACTGAAGTACAGATTAAACATCAGAGACTTCAGATTCTTTCATGAGTTGTGTTTTAAATCTGAATAATAAGAGAGTGTCAGTAATATTAAATGAGTCATTAACTGTCCTCACGCTAACAGATCCCCTTCAGTCCTGTCTCCCTCTGTCTCAGAGCTGCATTTCATTTCTCAAATATTTACTTTGAATCACCTCCATAACTGTTACCATGGTTACCTCCTAATGCTGGAAAGCTGGTGATCCTAAACACGGTGGTTAACAGCTAACTGGAAGGGTTAACCCTAAACCACCAAAACCCTGACCCCCCTAACCCCCCTAACCTTAGCACAGGCAACTCACGTCCTGCATGGGAGGGTGTGAAAGCAATAATGGGGATGCAACCTAAGAAGTGTCTGATCTCCCTCAATGGCATGTCAGACCTGGTCCTCTCAAATGAGCTGAACACTTTCTATAATCGCTTTAATATTCAGGATTTTAGTGAGGAGTTGTCAGTTTTTAATAACGTTGCCCCTGGGCAGGGTAAAGTCCAGGTTGACAGAAACAAGGTCCTGACACTCTTCAGAGTGATAAACCAAAGGAAAGGTCTTTACATCTCCACACTGTTCCTCGCCTTTGGAAAGACTCAATTATTGTTCCAGTGCCTAAAAAAAGTCCTCCAGAGGAAACCCAGGACGGAGTGGAGGACCAGAGGAAGACTTCTACACTCCTAAGTACCCGTATGAGCAGATGAATGTGAATTAATTTAGCCAGTCTCCTACATACGTTGTCCTAGCACAGGGGTCGGCAACCTGCGGCTCTTTGATCCCTCTGATGCGGCTCAGCTTTTAAAAACTCTTAATGAATATTTAATTAAAATGTATATTATTTTAGTTCGTAGAGCAAATTAAAGACTGTATTATCTAAAAACAATGGTTATATTGAACAAATAGCGCTGTTCTGCCGCTATGTAAACCGACTGGGCACAAGAAGAATGATCCAGTTGATACCACTAAAAGCCCAAACACGGGGGGGACGTCTGTGAGGCCATCTTGAATTGTTTAAGAGCAAGAGGAATAACCCCCCCCCCCCGGGGCACCGAGTATGACAGGCGCACACAATTAACGGCTTTCTGGACAGTAAGTTGTTGACTTCACTGCGTCCTGCACCAAGAGACACTGTGTGCTCAAACATGTCCTCTGGAATGCACAGAAGTAAGATTCTGAGCAGATTAATGGCGAAAGGTTAAATCCCCGTCAGTTCCGTTGGTTACTGGAGGAGCTGGAGACGTGTTCTGATCTCCTGCTCCTCCCTCCTCCCCAGTTGACAGGTCTAACCCTATTTTACTAAACCGTTAACCCAACGTTTTTTGTTTTCTTCATTCGGAGTTCAAAATGATTTGTTGCATGGAGAAATGTTATTTCATTTTCTCTGCAGTCATTCGATGATTTCATAAATGTAACACAGTATAGTTTGTTTATAAATAGCACAAAGGCAAAAAAAACACGTTATATACAGTGTTATTTCATTTAACATTTCAAAAGGGTTTTGTGGCTCCCAGTGTTTTCTTTACTGTGTGAAACGGGTCCAAATGGCTCTTTGAGTGGTAAAGGTTGCCGACCCCTGTCCTAGGGAAAGGGGGGGGGCAATTAATTTTCCCAAGGGGCCACATTAGAAACAGGGGCTGTTGTGGAGGAAGTATCAAGGTAGTAAGTATTAAAAGCTAAATGTACAACGTATACGTCGATGTATATGTGACACGGAGGCCACTTGGAGAGATCCCTGCTGCTGTACAAGCTGCTGATCTTTAGCTCATTAGATGGTCAGTTAGCTCCATCTAGTGGACAGATAGTAGAACTCCATCATCTGATGGGGGACTTCTCTCAGCCTGACTGGGTCCAAGAGTGTATGGCTGCAGTCTGGAGCGTCCCATGTCATGCCATCCTGCCTGGTGCCATCCCCGAGCTTCTACTTTTCAAAATAAAAGCTTGCATCTGGAATAAAATACTTTAAACAATAGGCCATCTGTCTTACTTTTCAAAGTAAAAGCTCACGTCAACTATCATGCTAATGAATAAAATTACTTGAATTTTTTTTTTTTTTATATTTAAAAATATATGTCCGTCTCTAAAATAAATAGGCAAACTAAAAGATTCCTGATGGGGGACTGGCTCTGGGACCAGGTTGGACTGGTTCTGGTCTCTCTGACTCTGAAGTTATGAAGACGTCACGGCGTCATCGGATCAAATGCACATCCACACCAGAAATTCATACGTTGTAGAATTATTCTATTAATGTCAAGAAGTAACACAGATGTAGAAGAAAGACATCCCTTTATACGGATATCTGGTGAGGGGAAATTCACATTGTTCACTCAGTTTGGTTCATTTAATACACACTGGACAGTGAGGTATTGGCAGAGGTGGAAAATAAGGAAATACATTACTTATGTTACTGTATTGAGCAGTTTTGTTGTGTATTTTTCAAGTAGTTTTTAAAATGTACTTGATTTTAAGGTGAAGGATTGTATTTTGCTACATTATAAATCCTATCGTTACTGAGTAAAAATAAGTTTACTAATGAAAACTGAAAGAAAGAAAAATATAAATCCCACCGTCTATAACCACTACACCAGACCTGGGCTTTCTTTTTTGTGCCAACGTATGCAGCTTCTTCTTCTCTGGTTGCAAGGCGCAATTAAAAAGAAGTAGAAGAAGTGTAAGGTGTGGGAGGGTCGGACCCATGGATGTATTAAGAGAACGGTCTGACCCCTGTGGGGGCGAGCTGAGACCTGAATGGGAGACATTAACATGGACGGGAATCAGCTGTTATCCCTCAAAAACATCAGCTCATGGGAAAGAAAGAGAGGTCGATACAGAGCGCCGAGGTTTTAACCAAACATGGACGCACAACATCAACACAACACTACGCCATCTTCTGAAGGGGAGCTTCTAGTTACTTTTCAGGTTTTTCCCTTCTTGTCCAATGAAAACCACGTATCTCCAGATGTGTGTTGATGTTGAATGTTTGTGATAAACTCAAGTATGATGTCATAAGAGTGTCATAAAAAAGAATAAATCTGTAAAATAAGAAGAAACTAAATGTCAAAGTTCAACTCAGTTCAGTTTATTTAAGAAGAAGACAGATCAAATTAATAAAACTAATGATTATACATGGGTTAAAAATCACAGAATTAGCCAAAAGCTCGCAAACCTCCCCCCCCCCCTGAACACAATCAGCTGTTGTCATGGCACAGGGAACATTTCACCAGTAGAAGGAAAAATGGATTCAATACAATTTCAGCAAATTCTGGACGCTACCTTGATGCAATCTGTGAAAAAACTGAAGTTAAAGAGAGGATGGCTTCTACAAATGGATAATGATCCTAAACACACCTCAAACTCCACGGTGGATTACATCAAGAGGCGTAAACTGAAGGTTTTGTCATGGCCTTCACAATCTCCTGACCTCAACATAATGTAAATCTATGAATAGACCTTAAAGGAGCAGAAATCTCAAAGAACTGGAAGACTTTAGGAAAGAAGAATGGGCGAAGATACACTACCGTTCAAAAGTTTGGGGTCACATTGAAATGTCCTTATTTTTGAAAGAAAAGCACTGTACTTTTCAATGAAGACAACTTTAAACTGGTCTTAACTTTGAAGAAATCCACTCTATACATTGCTAATGTGGTAAATGACTATTCTAGCTGCAAATGTCTGGTTTTTGGTGCAATATCTCCATAGGTGTATAGAGGCCCATTTCCAGCAGCTATCACTCCAGTGTTCTAATGGTACAATGTGTTTGCTCATTGGCTCAGAAGGCTAACTGATGATTAGAAAACCCTTGTGCAATCATGTTCACACATCTGAAAACAGTTTAGGTCGTTACAGAAGCTACAAAACTGACCTTCCTTTGAGCAGATTGAGTTTCTGGAGCATCACATTTGTGGGGTCAATTAAACGCTCAAAATGGCCAGAAAAAGAGAACTTTCATCTGAAACTCAAGAGTCTATTCTTGTTCTTAGAAATGAAGTTTATTCCATACGAGACATAGCTAAGAAATTGAAGATTTTCTACAACGGTGTGTACTACTCCCTTCAGAGGACAGCACAAACAGGCTCCAACCAGAGTAGAAAAAGAAGTGGGATGCCGCGTTGCACAACTGAGCAAGAAGATAAGTACATTAGAGTCTCTAGTTTGAGAAACAGACGCCTCACAGGTCCCCAACTAGCATCTTCATTAAATAGTACCCGCAAAACACCAGTGTCAACATCTACAGTGAAGAGGCGGCTGCGGGATTCTGGGCTTCAGGGCAGAGTGGCAAAGAAAAAGCCATATCTGAGACTGGCCAATAAAAGAAAAAGATTAAGATGGGCAAAAGAACACAGACATTGGACAGAGGAAGACTGGAAAAAAGTGTTGTGGACGGATGAATCCAAGTTTGAGGTGTTTGGATCACAAAGAAGAACGTTTGTTAGACACAGAACAAATGAGAAGATGCTGGAAGAATGACTGACGCCATCTGTTAAGCATGGTGGAGGTAATATGATGGTCTGGGGTTGCTTTGGTGCTGGTAAGGTGGGAGATTTGTACAGGGTAAAAGGGATTCTGAATAAGGAAGGCTATCACTCCATTTTGCAACGCCATGCCATACCCAGTGGACAGCGCTTGATTGGAGCCAATTTCATCCTACAACAGGACAATGACCCTGAACACACCTCCACATTGTGCAAGAACTATTTAGAGCAGAAGCAGGCAGCTGGTATTCTATCGGTAATGGAGTGGCCAGGCGGTCCCCAGATCTGAACCCCATGGAGCTGTTGTGGGAGCAGCTTGACCGTATGGTACCAGGAAGTGCCCATTCAACCAATCACACTGGTGGAGCTGCTTCTGGAAGCGTGGGGGGGCATTTCTCCAGATTACCTCAACAAATTAACAGCTAGAATGCCAAAGGTCTGCAATGCTGGAATTGCTGCAAATGGAGGATTCTTTGACCAAAGCAAAGTTTGATGTAAAAAAAATCTTATTTCAAATACAAATCATTATTTCTAACCTTGTCAATGTCTTGACTCTATTTTCTATTCATTTCACAACGTATGGTGGTGAAGAAGTGGGACTTTTCAGGAAAACACAAAATTGTTTGGGTGACCCCAAACTTTTGAACGGTAGTGTACCTCCAACAAGAATTAAAGACGAAGCGTTTCCAAGCTGTGAACTTGCCAAAGGGCGGGACAAATTATACGAATGTCTAATCTGTCATTTGATGCCTTTTGGAGATTTTTCCATCTTTTTTTTGGATTCTTCATGCACATTAATACACATTTTTACCTGGGGTGCCCAAACCTTTGAACCTCACTGTAGTTATTGTTTTTGGTTTTTCTTGACGCTGCGCTTTCATACGTCTCTTTGTAGTTTTGCTTATTTAAAGCTAAAGTACTTCAGACCAGGTCGGCTTCTCTCCGGTGTGTCTGCGCTGGTGAGATTTAAGGTTACTTCTGTGAGAAAACGTTTTCCCACAGTGTTTACAGCTGTACGGCTTCTCTCCGGTGTGAATGCGCTGGTGAGATTTAAGGCTACCAATCTCAGAAAATGTTTTTCCACATATATCACAGCTGTACGGCTTCTCTCCGGTGTGAATGCGCTGGTGAGATTTAAGGTTACCGCTCTCAGAAAATGTTTCCCCACAGTGTTCACAGCTGTACGGCTTCTCTCCAGTGTGTCTGCGCTGGTGAGATTTAAAGCCACTACCATAAGTAAAAGTTTTCCCACATTGATCACACCGGTACGGTTTCTCTCCGGTGTGAACACGTTGGTGGATTACAAGGCTAGCCCTCCTTGTAAAGATTTTACCACATAGATCACAGCAGTACAACTTCTCTCCAGTGTGAATGCGCTGGTGAGATTTAAGGTTACTTCGCTGAGAAAACGTTTTCCCACAGTGTTTACAGCTGTACGGCTTCTCTCCGGTGTGAACACGTTGGTGTAATTTAAGGCTACCGCTCTCAGAAAACATTTTCCCACAGTGTTCACACGAGTACGGCTTCTCTCCAGTGTGAACACGCTGGTGAGTATTAAGGTTACCAATCTGAGAAAATGCTCTACCACATATATCACAGCTGTACGGCTTCTCTCCGGTGTGAATGCGCTGGTGAGCTTTAAGGCTACAGCTGTCAGAAAACGTTTTCCCACAGTGTTTACAGCTGTGCGGCTTCTCTCCGGTGTGAATGTACTGGTGAGATTTAACGCCACTACTAGAAGTAAAAGTTTTCCCACATTGATCACACCGGTACGGTTTCTCTCCGGTGTGAACACGTTGGTGGATTACTAGTTTATCCCTCCTTGTAAAGGTTTTACCACATAGATCACAGCTGTGTAGATTCTCTCCAGTGTGAACTCTCTGAGGAGATTTAAAGTTCCAGATCTTGTGAAGGATTGTCACAGTGTTGACAGTGGTGACATTTGGGTCCCTCTCCTCTTCTCTGTTTTCTATAGCAACAGACGGGGGGGGGGGGGGGAAGAGAGAGAGAGGAGAGTTAGTGACAACTTTCTTAAACCCTGTTTTGCAGACAATGTACCAATCTATTTGCCTGGGTTGTTGCTACGGCTGCACAATTATCATTTATTGCGATCGATTTCGATTTGACTTCCCACGATCAAATTTGCGTGATCGAGCAATTTTTTTTAAAGCGTAATTTCATAGAACGCTTTTTTTTTTTTGCATAGGGCATTTACCGCTCCGTATACCACTGTCTGCTCATGAGCCAATCAGAGTAGTTCCCTGCACCGTGCAGCTTAGTCTCTACATGGAGACGACAAACAAGGACGAGGACGGGAGGACAACTCAACAGATAGCAGTCGGTTTAACGTCGGTCTCAAGGTTTACCAGTTTACCAGTAAAACGCAACATTTTGTCCCGTCTGTTGTTTTTTTTC
Source organism: Etheostoma spectabile (assembly GCF_008692095.1). Classification (NCBI taxonomy): domain Eukaryota; kingdom Metazoa; phylum Chordata; class Actinopteri; order Perciformes; family Percidae; genus Etheostoma; species Etheostoma spectabile. The sequence continues at coordinate 12,655 of NW_022603610.1, forward strand.
AGACACAGCAGCACCAGTGCTAGTCGGTGCTAGTAGCATCTGTTAGCTGTTAGCTAGTAGCATCTGTTAGCTGTTAGCTAGTAGCGTCTGTTAGCTGTTTGCTCCTCTAGGACGCACCGGTGCTAATGTCCTCGCATCCGCTGCAATGCTGTTTATATGGATATGGTTTAATTTTGTGTTACATGACCCATTTTCTTCTGTAAAGCCGTGCCTGTGTTGGATCTCTCGTCTTCCGTGACCGTCCACACAGCGCCGGTCCACACTTCTGACATTTGTCTACAGTTTAATTTTTTTATTTACACAGCTGTATATTGTAAGCACAAGAGAAACCTGTATTTGTACCAGTGTTTCTGGGGTAACTCTGCTATCGCGGTCGCCACAGCAACAAACACAGTGAATGCAACTAACTCAGTTGTAGAGTAACAGCGGTGGAGACGGAGCCTGCTGGACCTGGCCTGGATCAGGACCTGGGCCATAGATGTGCCAGAATATCATAGTTCATTAAATGCAGCGCAGTGACGATACAGACGTGTCAAACACGACGCGTGTTTTCCGTCATTCGACCCGTTGCTGGACCCGTTCATAAGGATCAGCGTCCATCGCACCCCCCCCCCCCCCTCTTTAATCAGTTATTGTTTAAAAAACAGTGAAGGAGCTTTCTCAGAGATGCATTTAAAAAAAATATATCTACGCTATTTATTTCAGATAATTTTCATTTCCATGTGTTGCAGCTGTCGTTACAACATACAACTTCAACATAAGAGGAATGTAACATAATATGGATGTGAACAGTTATAAACAGCCTATGTGATAAATAAATTAGTTTTGGTTAAAATCAAGAAATAATCGTGAGAATAATCGCAATATGATCAAAATATCGTGATTATCATTTTGGCCACGATCGTGACCGAGCCTTCACCGTCCTTCAGCTCCACTACTATTCGCTGGCTTTCATCTCAAGTTGAGCTTTGAGACACCTTGACCGTTTCTTTTATTTCTACTGTTGGTTTTTTGTGTTGAAATGTTCTCTTTGTTTTGTTTTAGCTCGTAAGATACCTTGGTCAACTAGGGCTGGTTTTAAATGTGCTGTATAAATAAAAGTGAACTAAACTGAACCATCGCCTCGCTGTAAAATAAAAAGAAATCACTGTTTGTGAGAACATTTTTAATTTGTATTTTAGTCTCTCTCTCTAACCTTCCACATGGTAGCAGAACACTTCCTGAAGATACCGAGGCAGTAAGACCCATGACAGGTCAGCGCTACAGAATAGATTTAAACTTCGTTCTTCCACTTCACACTTCTGGAACGGGAAGGAACGATAAAGGAAAAGTCTGTTGACATGACACTGTTTTGTGCTGGTCTGAAAATGTATCTGATCTTTGACTCAAACCTGATCCCAAACCGAGCCGTGAGCTTGGTGATCCATGGAGCCCGACTACTAGACATGGATGTTTATGCATGTTCATATCTCAATGTCGAGAGTCATTTATATAAAAATCCTAAAAGACATTAGTGAAAGCGCTGTGTTCATTCATTAATATTGAGATCAGATTCCTGGTCTCTTCAGTCGGAGTACCCTCTTTCCTTCACTCACCTCCTCCTTCTTCCTCTTGCTCCCTCGCTCCTCTGAGTCTCCGAGGCCTCCTGACACCTTTCCTCCTGCCCTCCTCCTCCTCCTCCTCCTCCTCTCTCCTGGTGTCTCTGCAGGTACTCGGTGATCAGGTCCAGGTCCAGGTGGTCTTGCGGCTCCCATGTGTTCTCCTCACTGAAAGGTGAGTGCAGACAGAAGAACATCTCCTCACACTTTGTTTTTTAGGAAATACATTCTCACTCTAGCTGCTAGTTTGGATTATTCCTTTTATCTATTGCCATGGTGATAGGTTATTTGTATATATGTGTGTGTGTGTGTGTGTGTGTGTGTGTGTGTGTGTGTGGTGTGTGTGTGTATGGACCAAATCACCAATTATTAATATTCTTGACTCCTCCTTACTCTGAGAACCCTTCCATTTCAGCAGAAACTCTACTCTTCCCTTCACCACTCTGCGGTCCAAAACCTTCTCCACCACATACTCCTCCCTTCTCCTTCACTGCTGCAGGCTCCTCCTCCTCTTCCTCTTCCTCCTTCACTGCTGCAGGCTCCTCCTCCTCTCCTCCTTCACTGCTGCAGGCTCCTCCTCCTCTTCCTCCTTCACTGCTGCAGGCTCCTCCTCCTCTTCCTCCTTCACTGCTGCAGCTCCTCCTCCTCCTTTCCTCCTTCACTGCTACAGCTCATCCTCCTCCTCCTCCTTCCCTGCTACAGGCTCCTCCTCCTCCTCTTCCTCCTTCACTGCTGCAAGCTGCTCCTTCTCCTCTCCTCCATCTTTCCTGCTCTGGTCTCCAGCTTG
>NW_022603611.1:0-40816 GCF_008692095.1 Etheostoma spectabile
CGCGTAGAATACCAAAGAGGTAAAAAGAAAAGTAACGAGCTCATTGTAGCCTGATGTAGCGGAGTAAGAGTACAGCTTCTTCTTCACTAATCTACTCAAGTACAAGTAAAAGTATAGTGATTAAAAACTACTCCTAGAAGTACAATCTTTTCAAAAACTTACTCAAGTAAATGTAACTCGTACTACACACCTCTGATAGAGGTTAATTTACTGAACACTGGCATGTCTTCAACAGTGCTTGTGCCAACAAAAAGGCCAATGTGATATTCAGCTCCACAATTTACCCAGTGTGTGAGTTTGACAGTGGCCTGTGTCTCAATGTGAAGATATGCAGCTCTATCTTCTGCATATTCTAGTGTCTCAAGTAAACACAGTCTGACTGGACCAGACTCAACCGCTTTTGAAGTTAAGCATTCCCAACGATAAGCTACTGCAAACTGGTGTTTCTCTGCAAGTGACACTGTCAAATTCTTGAAGTTCTTCGCACAATCTTTAAAAAAATTGTTTTTGGCTTTGAATCTCATAGTCCAGATATGGATGAGGGGTCCAATTTTTCGAATGCATCTTGGATAGTGGACCATGACATGAGGTTTTGGTAACAAGTTCTTTGATGGGTACAGCTCTTTGAAGAGTTTGTGATGTTCAATAATCAGGTGCTTTAAGTACACTTTATGCTTTAAGACAGGGGTGTCCAAACTTTTTGCAAAGAGGGCCAGATTTGATAAAGTGAAGATGCCCGGGGGCCAATAGTTTGATCGGACAATTTTTTAAATACAAAAGTTTCATGCAAATATACACTGTTATAAAACAATTTTCATTGTCACAATTATCTACCTGATGACATGTTTGTTTCATTGTTCCCTCACAGGTCACACAATCAGTTCAGTTCATACATTAATCGAATTTCTTGTTAAAAAGACTCAAGAAGGAATTATATGGTTGAAATCTATAAAGTTTACTAAATGACAAAACAGAGACAACAAAAATATGTGTAAAATATTCACATTAACATGCTGGAATCAAATACCTTTTAGTTTTGTCTTTAAAATATACTCAAACCAACTAATCAATTATCAAAATAGTGATGATGGAGTTTATTATATATAAATACATAGTAAAACCCCCATTGATTTTCTCCATAAGAATTAAGTATCAGCCATAATGTATAAACCATCCGAGGTAGACTGACCCGTTTCTGTATGATATCAACCTTGTACATTATAAGAAAAACAATTATCCACTATCTTACGTAGAAAAACTACATTACCCACAATCCTAAGCAACCAGCAACGTTTCTGATTGGTCAAACTTGCTGTTACCATAGAAACGTTTACCGTAACAGCTAGAGCGACAACAATAACTAGCTAGCTGACTAGCAAAGGGAGATCCTTACTACTTGATGTTCTAATCCCCCAGCGTCGACTTCAAGGCACCCAACCATTACCCAACCCGAGTACCTTCCAAGCAGCGCTGCCTGGAAGGCAACGCTGGGGGAATATACACCAAACATTAACAGCGTTTACGTGCGTTTAGCCTCCACTACATCACTGATTATACTCCTTCATCACGGCAACATCTTCATTGCAAATCAAACAATACACTTTCCGTTGATTTCTTTAAAGAAATAGTCATTTTCCCACCGTAGTTGAAATTTGCTGCACTCACTTGCTACCTTTCGTTTCTTCGGTGCTGCCATTTCTGGTGACTCGTGGTAAATTTTTTTCTTTGCTTAATTTTGTTAAATGGAGAAGCACCTTTTCCGTTACTGGCTCCATCTAGTGGTAAAACTGAGAAGTGCAACAGAGTTGAGTTCAAGCGCCATGTGCGGGCCATATTCAACTATATTTTCAGAATTTGCTGCGGGCCAATAAAAACTGACCGGTGGGCCGCAGTTGGCCCGCGGGCCGTAGTTTGGACACCCCTGCTTTAAGACATTCCATCAGTGATAGAGTATGAGAACACAATGTTTATAATGTTCAGCATCAACAGCAACAAGTGCCAGTTCCTCTGGTACTAGGTCACCAAATATCAAAGGTATGTTTGGGATCAAACACAGTGTTTGTGATGCATTTAACCCTACTCCATTTCCTGCAGAGTCAAGGTTAATATTCGTAGGCCTGTTTTTCTTTTCCAGATATCCATAGTTAAAGACATAAATCCTATTTAACAAGCCTTCTTTGGAGATGAAATGTTCAATCAAATAAACAAATAGCAACTTCACCTCATATTGACCAACCCCTTCCAAAATATCATGCATGATGTCAACTGCATAATTTTCTGCAATATTTAAATATTTCAATGGATTAAGTATGCTCTTTCTCTTGATGCCAAATGAAGAGGTTAAGGTTGGATCATCTACCAAATTCATATAATGCTGATCATTCAGAACTGGTCTTAAAGTCAAACTTGGGTCATCTTCTAAGAAAATTGACTGAGCTGAAGATTAATCAATTAAGCATAATTAACAGTAATAATTAGCGCTAAATGACTCCAAGAACCCAAGAATAGTATGCATACCCAAGTTATCGCCAGTAATTTGTGCAAGAGTACCAAGAACAGAAACATCAGCAAATGGTACTGCAACCCCAGAAGTCTCTAATATTTTCAAGTCCTTTACTAAGGGTTGCAGTATTTCATCAATATGTATGTATGTATTTCTTAGCATCTTGTGCATGAAACAATGACACAAGATGAATGTTCATTCAGGCAGAATTCACCCTGGGGGGAAGATCTCTAAGGATAAAGTAAAAGCAGCCTACTTTATGTATACCTTTTTTTGAACTTAGTGGATTTGCACACTCACAGTCGTCATAGTACAGTTGGATTTGAAAGGCAAACTTACTACTCGAAAACAAAGGATGACATTTGAAGTAGCTTCCATCACAGAAGTCCTCATATTTGTCACACTGAGTACATGTTTGCATCATCTCACAAATACTCTCATTCTTGAAAATGAACTGGAGTGTTTTTAGTATGGGGATATATATGAACTTGTCATTGATTGGAACTTGCTCATAGGTTCCAGATTTGCTATTTCGTCTGGTATCATACCGTACTCCTAGGCGTTGTTCAACTGGCTGTACAATATCCCATTTTTCCCTAAAATACTTCTTCCATTTGCTATCTGTATTCAACTGGCTGAAAGGGTTGTCCATGCTTTTAAATAGCTCTTCTACGGCTGATCTGGAGGGATTGTCAGCTGGAAGTAAGATCAATACTTGGTCCTGATTATTAGACTGCAAATCTTCCACAAATTCCTGTACATTTGTAAGTAGAGGGTGTTTCATCATTCAAGCACTGAGGAGGATTGTACAGTTGAGTGTCACAGTTGGAAGAGGTTTTCATGAGGTACATATGTGTTGTCAGTAGGATCATGTACCTTAATTAGATGTCTTCTAAATCCAGAATAACTTAGCAACATCCTATTTGACCACATTTTAGTCTCAAATTTTTTTCCAGGGTACATTGCATGAATTAGTTTGAGGTGCCTGAACAGAAGTAAAGCTGTCTCAAAGGAAGAAGCACAAAGGCCACATCTGAACATGTTTGCTGCTTTAGCAAATTACCGCTTGTTTAACAGCTTTGCTCTTAACTCTTTGACTCTTGGAGTTTCTTCTGTTGTCCCTATGTCGATATTGTACAGAGTAGTCTGCAGGAATCTGTACAAGCTCGACAGAGCATCATCATATTGCACACTGAAAACAAAGTGGGACTTGAACAGCTCATCAAATGCGCCCAGGGATGTAGAAGACTGACATGGAAGAAGCTTTCTATCCAAGACTGTGTAGAAGCTGAAAACCTGTGCTTTTGAGGTCCCTGTGGCCAGCAGATACGGCTGGGGGTTTCCTTCGATCGTCATGAGGTGTTCTTCAAGACTGTGGCATGACTAAAACAAAAACAAAAACATCTTCACATAAACCAATGTGTGGACCTCAAAATTTGAAATTGAATCCTATTGTTTTGACAAACCTTGTGAAATTTAACCAAATGATCAGCTGCCTCTCCAACACTGATCTTTCTGGGCCGCTTCCTTCCAGCTGGTTGAGGGTTAGCAGATGGAGCAATACAAGAAGAGATGCCATGTCGCTGTCCCACTCTGCAGACAGGGTAACAACATTTACTTAAGAATGTATTTCATCACACATCTACCTCGTGGAGGTGGATGTCACCGGTCATCTGCTGTTCATTTAATCTCTTAAACATCGCTGCTCAGAGTAGGCCAGGCAACATAAACTAGTGCTGGTTATGGTGAATATTTCCACTTAAAAGAATAGCGCAGCTATTAAATTGTGTCTAAAGTTTGACTATTTCAGAGTAAAACTATCACAAAGCTTCAATGAAGAGCTGCAACAACATGACACACACCCTGTAAGCTGTAGTAGATAATGTCAGACAGGATTGTGAAACTGTATGTCCAGCTAAAATCAAATTTAGTTTTTTCTTTAGTCAAAATTAATGTTAATGTGTTATTGAAATGTATTAAGAGAAAGAAAGAAGTTCTTCATAGCAGTAATGCTCTTTTTTGTTGACAACTCATTACTAAACTAATGAAGTATGACTGTACCTGGCCCGTCAGCAGTGTCAGATTCTTCATTCAGGGCAGATTTCAGCTGTTTTCTCAGGAGAGACGTCTCTCTGAATGACTTTGTCTTTAAAACTGGTGTTCCATTTTTCCAGGAACCTGGAAGCAGTCTCTGCTCCAAACATCATCAAGAAGTCTTGCAAAATCTATTTAAAAATGTAAAGACCTTCATTAAAATAACAAACTAGAGCGAGTAGATTGCATAGATTTTTTTTAAATTAACAGTTGTTACTTACCACTCCCTTAGTGTCCAAAAAACGAGGAAACATTTGAAGTATGTCTGCCGTTTGCTGTGGGTCATGGAGCATCTTTTGCCGATAATGGAATGTATCTTTCATCTTCTGGGATACTAATAGTGTGTTCCAAATCGCGCACTTCCCTTAGTGCACTTCCAGACAGTACACTTCGTGCACTACGTACTATCTTGCATAGTGCAACTTTTTAACTTTAACTTTTGACAGAGGAGTGTTGTCTCAAATCGCGCACTGCCATGTGCACTTACCGGAAATGACGATCACATTTAATCTCTTCTTCTTCTGTAAAATTGTGAATTTCACCACGGGAGAGCATTCCAGTCTGCTGTTGTGTGTCACGAAAAATAATTCCTGCTTTGTTTTTTATATTTTAACAAAAATAAATGTGATATTTTATTTGCTCCGTGTCACGCCAGGATGACGACTGCGACACCGCCGTCACGGCACACAAACAGTACACACAACTGTATCGTAATATTCCTTCTTGTTAGTGCACTCTTTTCAATTCATTAACTATACCTATTCTTTGCTGTCCACTCTTTTATGTATATACTTATGTTTCTGCTCTAAAAATAAGTGACGTTAATATTCATTCATTCATAACGTTACTGTTCATTTTAATGCTCAACGGTTTCATAACAACGTCCCTGTGGCCCATAAACAAGACTTTTGTTGTGGAGCATTAACCATACAACTTACCTAATACACTAAACAATAATAATACAACACTATATTAATATAATAACAATATGACATACCATACAACTTACCTAATAGACAAAACATCATTACAGTTGCATTTTTCTTCTAAATGGTCTTCATACATGACGATACAACAGAGCAAGCAGAGGGAACACAGCTGACATTTAAATAGACCCGTTCCTTTATATTCATTATATTAATATAATAATATAACAGACCGGACCTTTAAATAGACCCCATTCCTTTATATTCATTATGTGTTTGCTACAGTCATGCAACGTGTAATACAAAAGATAACAAAGTTAAATACTTTTAATATAATTTAATTTAAAAATGTGCTTGTAGTTCTTGTAGTTACGGTACCAAAAAACATTATAATTCAAGATAAAAATATCATTAAAAACTGTAAGATTAACCAAATATACAAATACAGGTACATAATATGTTATAAGTATAGCAAAAAGACTCATGTTCAACTTACATTTGTATATCTCTGTCGTCCCCGCTATTGCGTTTTCGGCCGCCATTAATTAAAGTTTTTCGACGGTTGTTAGCCCCGCCCCTTCCGCTACGTAGCCAAGATGGCGACCGTTGAGTGTGGAAAGTGTTCATCGATACGCACTCAATTTTCTGCCCGTTTTGAGTACACCATCCGGGTATTAAAGTGTTCTGCATTTGACCGCACTTCGAACAATGTGAACGAAGTGTACTCAAAAAGTTAGTATTTAGTACAGAAGTGGCGATTTGGAACACACTATAAGTCACGGTCAGTGATGTGGTGAAGAAGAGACATGGCCTCCATACATTCATCTCCTGTTTGCTGGTCATCTATGGATCCAGACATTCTTGCCGATGTGGGACCTCCTTTTAGCTCCACTGTTAGATCAACTCATTCCTTAAGTGGTGGACAGGTCCGTTAACGTAGCGTCGTCCTTAATGGCTAACAGTAATCTAAAAGAAACAATGCAGGTTCCGTAAATTGATAAAACTAGCTAGCAAAATGCACAGAAACCGATGTAATGAGGAATATAACGTTAATTTAATGCAGTAGCTAGCTAGCTAAGTTACGAGTAAAATGCGACAAACCATGAAGTTATGTTCAGCACGTTCGACAAGTTTGGGACACGCATTAAACTCGGCAGCTAGCAAGTTTTTACTTGCAAACAATATACTCGCTAATGTGTTAAACTGACAAATTAGTCGTTAAAACTAAAGAAAGGCCATATGTAAAGACAGTACATTTACAAGAGAGTCCTTCACAGCCTAACATAACGTTGTAGTTTGAGAAGTAAAATGGCACATTTACCTTACCTGCCTCACAACGAACGTTTTGTTTGGCACGGCGAGACAAAGCTGGGACGTTAGTTTTATGAATTAACACCAGTACCTTAGTTGATTCACGTTCCTTAACACCTAATGAATGAACTCCGAAATATAACACCATCAAAGAGTATTCCATATACAACCTGTAGTCAAATTTTGAAAATAAACTCAAAAATCTAACACTTAACACTTTTTTTGTCTAACTCCATACTTTTCAGATCCAGAAATTGGCTGTGGATCAGGACCCGTCAGAGACCAGACCAACCTGATCTTGATCCTGATCCTGATCCTGATCTTGATCCTGATCCTGAACCCAGCTGTGTGTCCTTTAAGAGCGACCGGTCAGATGATCGCCTCACTGACTTCAAAGGAGAACAACCCTCTGCTGAAAAGAGGTAAACTGTTAATAATATTAATTCAATTCAATTCATTTCAATTTTATTTATAGTACCAATCAATAACAAGAGTTATCTCGAGGCCCTTTACAGATAGAGCAGGTCTAGACCACACTCCAGAATTTACAAGGACCCAACAGTTCTAGTAGTTTCCTCCAGAGCAGCAACAGGGCCACAGTGGAGAGGAAAAACTTCCTTTTAGTTAGAAACCTCGGACAGACCCAGACCCAGACCCAGACCCAGGCCCAGACCCAGGCTCAGGCTCTTGGTAGGCGGTGTCTGACGACCGGTTGGGGTTAGAATGAAGAGTGGAAATAACAGTCCCAAAAAAAAAAAAATAATAATAATAAATAGTAGTTTGTAGTAGTAAAGTAGTAGTTTTTTGTATTAGTTCACGGCATAGCAGGGCACTGTGGGAAATTACAAGGCACAGCAGGACGTAGCAGGATGTATCAGGACGTAGCAGGGCGTAGCAGGACGTAGCTGGGCACCGCAGATTGTGGCAGGTTGTAACAGGGCATCGCAGCCTCCCTGATCCGAGGGAACATGCTGGGGAAAAAGGAACATAAGGACTCCCCAGAGCTAGGTTAGTAACTAGGTTAGTAACTAGGTTAGTAACTAGGTTAGGAACTAGGGTGGTGCTGGAGGCCAGGGTGGTGGAGGCCAGGGTGGTGCTGGAGGACAGGGTGGTGCTGGAGGACAGGGTGATGCTGGAGGCCAGGGTGGTGCAGGAGGCCAGGGTGATGCTGGAGGCCAGGGTAATGCCGGAGGCCAGGGTGGTGCTGGAGGCCAGGGTGATGCTGGAGGACAGGGTGATGCTGGAGGACAGGGTGGTACTGGAGGCCAGGGTGGTGCTGGAGGACAGGGTGATGCTGGAGGACAGGGTGATACTGGAGGACATGGTGGTACTGGAGGCCAGGGTGATGCTGGAGGACAGGGTGATACTGGAGGACAGGGTGGTACTGGAGGCCAGGGTGGTGCTGGAGGCCAGGGTGATGCTGGAGGCCTGGGTGGTGCTGGGGGCCAGGGTGGTGCTGGAGGCCAGGGTGGTGCTGGAGGCCAGGGTGATGACATCCAGAGTAACTATCTCTTTGGATAATGCGTCACGGAGGTGCTTGGGCCCCAGAGCAATAACTTCAGTTTTATCTGAGTTTAACATTAGAAAATTACAGGTCATCCAGGTTTTAATATCCTGAAGGCACGTTTGAAGTTTAGCTAACTGATTAGTTTCATCCGGCTTGATCGATAGATATAACTGAGTATCATCTGCATAACAATGAAAGTTTATGGAGTGCTTCCTGATAATATTGCCTAAAGGAAGCATATATACAGTGGTGTGAAAAAGTGATTGCCCCCCTTTATTAAAACATACTATAACTGTGGTTGTCCACACCTGAGTTCAATTTCTCTAGCCACACCCAGGCCTGATTATTGCCACACCTGTTCACAATCAAGGCATCACTTAAATAGGAGCTGCTTGACACAGTAAGGTCCACCAGAAGATCCTTAAAAGCTACACATCATGCCGAGACCCAAAGAAATTCAGGAACAATTGAGAAAGAAAGTAATTGAGATCTATCAGTCTGGAAAGGGTTATAAAGCCATTTCCAAAGCTTTGGGAATCCAGCGAACCACAGTGAGAGCCATTATCTACAAATGGCGAAGACATGGAACAGTGGTGAACCTTCCCAGGAGTGGCCGGCCGCCCAAAATTACCCTAAGAGCGCAGCGACGACTCATCCAAGAGGTCACAAAAGACCCCACAACAACGTCCAAAGAACTGCAGGCCTCACTTGCCTCAGTTAAGGTCAGCGTTCATGCCTCCACCATCAGGAAAAGACTGGGCAAAAATGGCCTGCATGGCAGAGTTCCAAGGAGAAAACCACTGCTGAGCAAAAAGACATCAAAGCTCGTCTCAATTTCTCCACAACACATCTTGATGATCCCCAAGACTTTTGGGACAACATTCTGTGGACCGATGAGACAAAAGTGGAACTCTTTGGAAGGTGTGTGTCCAAGTATATCTGGCGTAGAAGGAACACTGCATTTCATAAAAAGAACATTATACCAACAGTAAAATATGGTGGTGTTAGTGTGATGGTCTGGGGCTGTTTTGCTGCTTCAGGACCTGGAAGACTTGCCGTGATAAAGAAACTATGAATTCTGCTGTCTACCAAGAGATCCTGAAGGAGAATGTCCGACCATCTGTTCGTGTACTCAAGCTGAAACGAACTTGGGTTCTGCAGCAGGACAATGATCTAAACACACCAGCAAGTCCACCACCGAATGGCTGAAGAAAACAAAATGAAGACTTTGGAGTGGCCTAGCCAAAGTCCTGACCTGAATCCTATTGAGATGTTGTGGTATGACCTTAAAAAGGCCGTTCATGCTCGAAAACCCTCTAATGTAACTGAATTAGGACAATTCTGCAAAGATGAGTGGGCCAAAATTCCTCCAGGACGCTGTGAAAGCCTCATTACACATTATCGCAAACGCTTGGTTGCAGTTGTTGCTGCTAAGGGGGGCCCAACCAGTTATTAGGTTTAGGGGGCAATCACTTTTTCACACAGGGCCATGATGGTTTGGATTTTTTTTCACCTTTAATAATAAACACCTTCATTTACAAATTGCATTTTGTGTTTACTTGTATTGTCCTTGACTATTGTTTAAATTGGTTTGATGTTCCGAAACACTTAAGTGTGACAAACATGCAAAGGAACAGGAAATGAGGAAGGGGGCGAACACTTTTTCACACCACTGTAAAGTGAACAGGATTGGACCGAGCACAGATCCTTGTGGGACTCCATGACTAACTTTGGCGTGCACAGAGGATTCATCGTTAACATGAACGAACTGAGATCGATCTGATAAATAAGACTTAAACCAGCTTAGAGCAGTCCCTTTAATGCCAATTAAATGTTCCAATCTCTGTAATAAGATATGATGGTCAATGGTATCAAACGCAGCACTAAGATCTAATAACACAAGTACAGAGATAAGTCCTTCGTCTGATGCAATTAGGAGGTCATTAGTCATTTAACAAGTGCCGTCTCTGTGCTATGATGAACTCTAAATTCTGACTGAAAATCCTCAAATAAGCTGTTGCTATGCAGAAAGTCACACAGCTGTTTGGCGACTGCTTTCTCAAGAATCTTAGAGAGAAATGGAAGGTTGGATCTAGGTCTATAGTTGGCTAAAACATCTGGATCAAGGTTGGATTTAGGTCCAGAGTTGGCTGAAACATCTGGATCAAGGTTGGATATAGGTCTATAGTTGGCTAAAACATCTGGATCAAGGTTTGGATATAGGTCTATAGTTGGCTAAAACATCTGGATCAAGGTTGGATATAGGTCTACAGTTGTCTAAAACATCTGGATCAAGGTTGGATATAGGTCTACAGTTGTCTAAAACATCTGGATCAAGGTTGGATATAGGTCTATAGTTGGCTAAAACATGTGGATCAAGGTTGGATATAGGTCTATAGTTGGCTAAAACAGCTGGATCAAGGTTGGATATAGGTCTATAGTTGGCTAAAACATCTGGATCAGGTTTGGATATAGGTCTACAGTTGTCTAAAACATCTGGATCAAGGTTGGATATAGGTCTATAGTTGGCTAAAACATCTGGATCAAGGTTGGATATAGGTCTATAGTTGGCTAAAACATCTGGATCAAGGTTGGGCTTTTTCAGAAGAGGTTTTATTCCAGCTACTTTAAAGTGCTGTGGTACATAGCCTGTTAATAAAGATAGATTGGTTATATCTAGTAGAGAAGTGTTGACTAATGGTAAAACTTCTTTAAGTAGCCTAGTCAGGATGGGGTCTAAGAGGCAGGTTGATGGTTTAGATGAAGCCTAGTCGGGATGGGGTCTAAGAGGCAGGTTGATGGTTTAGATGAAGCCTAGTCTGGATGGGGTCTAAGAGGCAGGTTGATGGTTTAGATGAAGCCTAGTCGGGATGGGTCTAAGAGGCAGGTTAATGGTTTAGATGAAGCCTAGTCGGGATGGGGTCTAAGAGGCAGGTTGATGGTTTAGATGAAGCCTAGTTGGGATGGGGTCTAAGAGGCAGGTTGATGGTTTAGATGAAGCCTAGTCGGGATGGGGTCTAAGAGGCAGGTTGATGGTTTATATGAAGCCTAGTCCGGATGGGGTCTAAGAGGCAGGTTGATGGTTTAGATGAAGCCTAGTCGGGATGGGGTCTAAGAGGAAGGTTGATGGTTTAGAAGAAGAAATAATTGAATTAAATTGATAAAGATCAAGTGAAGCAAAGCAGTCTAAACATGTATCTGGTTTTACAGCTGTTTCTAAGGTTCCTGAGTTTAGAGATAAGTCAGTGCCAGTTAAAGGCAGGTCTTGGTGAATTTTGCTTCTAATAGTTATAATTTTATCGTTGAAGAACCTCATAAAGTCGTTACTACTAAGAGCTATGGGATACTTGGCTCAGTAGAGCTGTGACCTTCTGTTAGCCTGGCTACAGTACTGAAAAGAAACCTGGGGTTGTTCCTATTTTTCTCTATCATGACGAGTAGTACGCTGCTCTGGCATTACGGAGGGCCTTCTTATACGTTTAAGACTATCTTGCCAGTTTAAACGAGAATTTTCCAGTTTGGTGGAACGCCAGATCTTCTCAAGTTTCCGCGATATTTGCTTTAATTTGCGAGTTTCAGTGTTATACCATGGAGCTAACCGTCTTTTTGTTATTATCTTTTTTTTAGAGGGGCAACAGAGTCGAGAGTCATTCGTAGCGAGCCTGCTGCACTATCAACAAAATGATCGATTTGGGAGGGACTAATAGCATAGGAGTCCTCCGTTACTTTGGGACTGGTAATGAATTAAATGCTAACGGAATCGCATCCTTAAATTTAGCTACAGCACTATCAGATAGACATCTTGTATAGGAGGTTTGCCTAATGGCGTGTAGTTCAGCAGTATAAACTCAAAAGTTATCAAACAGTGGTCAGATAGGAAGGGATTCTGTGGGAACACTATTAAATGTTCAATTTCAACACCATATACCAGAACAAGATCGAGGGTGTGGTTAAAACGGTGAGTCGGTTTATGAACACTTTGAGAGAAGCCAATAGAATCTAATAGAGAGATAAACGCAGTGCTAAGGCTATCATTCTCATCGTCCACATGAATATCAAAATCCCCTACAATAAGAACTTTGTCCGTTTTTAGCACTAAGTTTGACAAAAACTCTGCAAATTCGGATAAGAATTCAGAGTCTGGACCAGGGTCTTGGTACACTATAACAAATAGAACTGGTTCAGAGTCTGGACCAGGTTCTTGGTACACTGTAACAAATAGAACTGGTTCAGAGTCTGGACCAGGTGCTCGGTACACTACAACAAATAGAACTGGTTCAGAGTCTGGACCAGGGTCTCGGTACACTATAACAAATAGAACTGGTTGCATTGATTTGATTTGACTTGGGTGAAAGACTAAGAACAAGACTTTCAAATGAGTCATAATTTAGTTTAGGTTTAGAGTATTAATATGACTGGAGGGGGGGGATTCATTTAGACTAACATGTTCTCCATCACCCAGCCAGGTTTCAGTAAGACAAAATAAATCAATATTAGAATCTGATATTAATTCATTTACTAGTACACCTTTAGAAGAGAGAGATCTGATGTTTAAGAGTGACGACATGCGGCTATACATGTCATCGCTGGTCAGGTCTGGCAGGGGTCCAGAGAAAACTACGGTGTCCGACATTGACTTTGCGTATGTACACACCGACTCAACATTGATCTTAGTAACCTCCGATTGGCGTAACCGGGAGTCATTAACGCCAACGTGAATAACAATCTTGCTGTATTTACGTTTATCCTTAGCCAGCAGTTTCAGATAAGACTCAACGTCGCCCGCTCTAGCCCCCGGGATGCTCTTAACTACGGCTGCCGGCTTCGCTAACTTCACGTTTCTCAGAATGGAGCTGCCGATAACCAGAGTTGGTTTCTCAGCGGGTGTGTTGCTGAGTGGGGAAAATCTGTTAGAAACGCTAACAGGCTGGTGGTGGTCCGTGGCCTTGGAAAGCTTACGACTTCCTCGTCCTCGAACAGTAACCCAGGCACTATGTCCTGGCTGCTCCGGATTAACCGGGGGACGGCTACCAGAGGCTAACTCAGGCTCAGGCCGGTCCGCTCCGACTACCGGGGTGGGGGGGGGTAGCTACAGTAACTAATGACTGATCTATCATGGTGCAGATCCGGACTTCTAACTCACTAAGCCTCGCCAACTGTTATTTAATGAAAGTCACTGAAAGACGTAGAACAAATGCTTATGCCTAGGCCCCGTTGATGCGAGCTCTAAGCAAAGCAAATGTAGTTTAATGCATAACACTTTCCTCAAATTCCAGTCACTTAACCAGATATGGCTAACTGCTAAGCTAAAGTCGCTAACAGCGAAGCTAAAGTACGTTGGCGTTAGCTACCAAGCTTTTGAAAACTGTTATTTAATGAAAGTCACTAAACATGTAAAGAACTGTGAGTGCTTAAGCAGAACCACTGTAAGAATAATTGTTTAGCGGACAGTTAGCCACTCTAATGGCAAAACTAACAAATTTAACTAGCATTTAGTGAGCAGTAACACGCTACCAACACGCTACCAACACGCTACTAACACACAAGCACAGGAAACGGAAATGAGTCAGGTACGCTTACTGCAACAGGTCCGTCCAGCAAGGCGTTTCTATATATTATAATATTGCTGAGTCATGCTTTAACTTTTATGTCTCCAGAGAAGTTTTGGAGTTTATTCTCAGCATCTCTTGGTCATCACTCTTTCACTGTGCAATTAACTAATTAATAATCTACTTACATGCATACCTGGACAATCTGCTTTTAACTGATTATTTATGCTAAAGGGTATTTTTTTATAGCTAAAAGGATTATTGTTATTGTTATTTTATACTGTTTTCTATATCTCCTTTTGTAATATCACTTTAAGTCTCAGGACTGTGGAGGTTATCCTACGGTATGGATGGCATGATGCTCTCAACGCGTACAAAAAAGATCTTAAGTCCAGGCATTGATTGTCCTTGGTTGGTGTTCCCGTTCATTATAAAAGTAGAAAAAAGGGTAATTCACATAAAATAATACTTCACCTAGTGCTGATTAATAAAATGTTGTGACGTGTTCATGGCTACGGTAAGAACCGTGTGTTCCTCGCCATCCACACCTTTCTTCATTGATAGCCGCACCTGTAAAAATACCTTATTCCCAGTGACGTACCACACCCAGTGCAATACCCCCCAAGTGGCTAAACGAAATAACTAAATTAACCTAACCAAATATACAGGTGGATACAAAAGGCTCCTACAAGGACCTTTACCTTGTGTGTGTCTCTGTGTGGACGGACATGATGGAGCTAATTCTTCTGATTCCTCCACAGAGTGGACCAGGAGAGCTCAGAGGGTTCCAGTGGTCAGCCTGCCCAGCAGCATCAGACCCACCTGGACTCCATCTTTATGGTCTGTACATGTACACCAACTACTTTTAATAGTAGGGTATTGGAGCGTAGTGGTAGACTAAGACCTCCTGTGGTAATCTGACTGGTAGGGTTATGGAGGGTAGTGGTAGACTAAGACCTCCTGTGGTAATCTGACTGGTAGGGTTATGGAGGGTAGTGGTAGACTAAGACCTCCTGTGGTAATCTGACTGGTAGGGTTATGGAGGGTAGTGGTAGACTAAGACCTCCTGTGGTAATCTGACTGGTAGGGTTATGGAGGGTAGTGGTAGACTAAGACCTCCTGTGGTAATCTGACTGGTAGGGTTATGGAGGGTAGTGGTAGACTAAGACCTCCTGTGGTAATCTGACTGGTAGGGTTATGGAGGGTAGTGGTAGACTAAGACCTCCTGTGGTAATCTGACTGGTAGGGTGGTAGGGTCCCATGATGCACCTCAAGATCTTCTCTGGTGAGTTCTGGGGGTACAACCACTTGCCATCTTTGCTCTCCGGTGGCTGGCTCATGCCCCCTCACTTCAGTTCCCATCCCTCCCTCGAAATCCAGTTGGGGTCAAGTGCTTCACACCACCACAGCATGGCAACTGTTCCCATGGTGACTGTGATGAGTAGGCCTGAGTCGAGCAGGGCCAGTAACATGAGACCTTTTAAAGGACTGGGTCCAAGGTTTGGTGTCAGCATTTGGACCCCTTACATGTAACTCAGGGAGGTCTTACTAAGGCGGAGCAACAGAGAACTGCAGTAGTTAAGACAGGAGGAAATGAACACATCAGTTATTATTTGATGTTTTTATGTTGAACCATAGTGTAGCTCACATGTTTGTTCTACTTACAATGAGACTAAAGTCAAGTCTGAGTCTGTGGAGGTTTCTGTTAAATGACTTCTTATTTGACCAAGAGAAACCAGAGCTGAGTGTATGAAGCTAACAGCATCGGACTCAGACCAGAACCTTGAGACGTAGATTTAGATGACGAGCTCAGTAATGACCAATACCTGAGAAGTTCCTGTCTGAAAGGTAAGAAGCTGATCCAATCATGTCATCTACTGCCTGAGCCTCTCAGATAAAACACTGCTGTCTAATTAATGAATGCAGAACCCTTACTTTGGTTTAATAATTACCATTATGTAATGAATGAATGAATCATGAATTATCATCATAACATAATCTACAAAACTGGTCTGTAATTAAATATCCCAAAACATTTCTGTTAAGTGGCGGGTTTCTTTTTGGTATGTTTTGGATCTTTGCAGGGACAAAAGATGGAGACGCCTCAAGAAGTCGTCTTAAGAATCTTAGAAGCCTTAGGAGCTGAGCACTTTGAGAAGTTTAATTGGCACCTGCAGCAGGAAGGAGCCCTCAACAACTTCCCAGCAATCCCAAAGAGTAAACTGGAGAAAAAAACCCGGCTTAACACCGTGGAGATGATGCTCCAGACCTACAGTACAAATATTATTGATGTGACCAGAATAGTTTTAGTGAAGATGAATCTAAATGATCTGGTGAAGAAGTTACCGCGTCATGGAGAAGTCAACACCCCAGAAGGTGAAGGTAAGTCATATTCATTATAAATTTAAAAAATAGATGTAACAAATATCAAACTTGTATATCAGTCTTCAATAACCATTAGCTGTGTTACCTATGTCTCCCTCTTATCTACAAAGATACATATGTTGTGTTGACAAGAAGAGAACAAGCTCCCAATCCTCCACCAGAGAAACTACATTTAAAGGGTCTCTGACAACAAAACATGATGAAACCCAGTCAGACTGTTTTGGTAACTCTGCTGGTTAGAGTCGGCACACTCTGATGTCACTGGAAGATACTGCTTGGGCAATATTAATTCCCTCTGTTATTAAGTCATGTACCTTCTGGTTTATTGGACAATGAAGAGTTTATAGACGTATGACTGAGACACAGTATAGCAGTAACAAGAGGAGAAACTCAACAGAACGCACCCATGACCGAGCTGCAGCTCCGCCATCTTGGACTGAACCCACACAACCTTCTCTAGAGTTTGGCCTCTTGTTACTTCTATACTTTTTGACTGAGATACCCAACATATCAGTTGTTTTTGTGAATAGATTTGATGAATACAGAAATGTGCTCACTCACATTCACCAGAACAAACCCTCATTGACATCATTGTTTTATTCATTCAGAGATTCGTGCTGAGTGTCAGCGTAAACTCAAATCTAAGCTAGACAGGAAGTTCCAGCGTGTGTTTGAGGGGATTCCTAAAGCAGGAAACCAAACCGTTCTGGATCAGATGTTCACAGAGATCTACCTCATGAAGGGAGGGGCTGCAGGGGTCAATGATCAACATGAGGTCAGACAGATTGAAACAGCATCCAGGAAACCAGACACACCAGAACCAACAATCAGACAAGAAGACATCTTTAAAACCCCACCTGGAAGAGATGAACCAATCAGAGCAGTGATGACAACGGGAGTGGCTGGCATCGGGAAAACAGTCTTAACACAGAAGTTCACTCTGGACTGGGCTGAAGGCAAAGCCAACCAGGACATCCAGTTCACATTCCCCTTCACCTTCAGAGAGCTGAATGTGCTGAAAGAGAGAAAGTTCAGCTTGGTGGAACTTGTTGATTACTTCTTTAGTGAAACCAAAGAAGCAGGAATCTGCAGGTTTGAAGAGGTCCTGGTTCTCTTCATCTTTGACGGTCTGGATGAGTGTCGACCTCCTCTGGACTTCCTCAACACTGAGATCCTGACTGATGTTACAGAGTCCACCTCAGTGGGTGTGCTGCTGACAAACCTCATCAGGGGGAATCTGCTTCCTTCTGCTCGCCTCTGGATAACCACACGACCTGCAGCAGCCAATCAGATCCCTCCTGGGTGTTTTGACATGGTGACAGAGGTCAGAGGGTTCACTGACCCCCAGAAGGAGGAGTACTTTAGGAAGAGATTCAGAGATGAGGAGCAAGCCAGCAGGATCATCTCCCACATCAAGACATCACGAAGCCTCCACATCATGTGCCACATCCCGGTCTTCTGCTGGATCACTGCTACAGTTCTGGAGGACGTGTTGAAGACCAGAGATGGAGGAGAGCTGCCCAAGACCCTGACTGAGATGTACATCCACTTCCTGGTGGTTCAGTCCAAAGTGAAGAACATCAAGTATGATGGAGGAGCTGAGACAGATCCAACCTGGAGTCCAGAGAGCAGGAAAATGATCGAGTCTCTGGGAAAACTGGCTTTTGAGCTGCTGCAGAAAGGCCACCTGATCTTCTATGAATCAGACCTGACAGAGTGTGGCATCGATATCACAGCAGCCTCAGTGGTCTCAGGAGTGTTCACACAGATCTTTAAAGAGGAGAGAGGACTGTACCAGGTCAAGGTGTTCAGCTTTGTCCATCTGAGTGTTCAGGAGTTTCTGGCTGCTCTTCATGTCCATCTGACCTTCACCAACTCTGGAGTCAACCTGCTGGCAGAAGAACAAACATCATCAACACAGTTCTACCAGAGTGCTGTGGACAAGGCCTTACAGAGTCCAAATGGACACCTGGACTTGTTTCTCCGCTTCCTCCTGGGTCTTTCTCTGCAGACCAATCAGAATCTCCTACGAGGTCTGCTGACACAGACAGGAAGTAGCTCAGGGACCAATGAGGAAACAGTGAAGTACATCAAGAAGAAGATGGATGAAGGTCTGTCTGCAGAGAGAAGCATCAATCTGTTCCACTGTCTGAATGAACTGAATGATGGTTCTCTAGTGGAGCAGATCCAACAGTCCCTGAGATCAGGACGTCTCTCCACAGATAAACTGTCTCCTGCTCAATGGTCAGCTCTGGTCTTCATCTTACTGTCATCAGAAGAAGATCTGGACGTGTTTGACCTGAAGAAATACTCTGCTTCAGAGGAGGCTCTTCTGAGGCTGCTGCCAGTGGTCAAAGCCTCCAAAAAAGCTCTGTATGTGAGATTTATTCACCAATAAATACTCTGCTATCTTTTTATAACAGGAGTTAATAATAAATAACTTCCTGTTGTCTCTCCAGGCTGAGTGGCTGTAACCTGTCAGAGAGAAGCTGTGAAGCTCTGTCCTCAGTTCTCAGCTCCCAGTCCTCTAGTCTGAGAGAGCTGGACCTGAGTAACAACAACCTGCAGGATTCAGGAGGGAAGCTGATCTCTGATGGACTGAAGAGTCCACACTGCACACTGGAGACTCTCAGGTCAGACCAACAACAATAATCTTTGAAAACACAGAATTGAAAAATACTTTGGAAAAATGTATGTAATATTTTATTCAGATTTACAATCACTTCATAAAGAATGAAATATGAACTGTGGCTGACATCCAGAAATGATTCATATTTTAATATTATCTGACTGTGATTACTGGACGTTTGTTTATTCCTGATTATACAACAAGTAAATCTGACCAGACAATCTGATTGGTCAACGAGACATTTAGAACATACTCAAATCAGCATCAGCTGTTTGGATCACATCAGCTGTTTGGACCACATCAGCTGTTATTATTTTATTATTCAAATCTTTTTATTGTCTTGTACATGTAAGAACAACAATAAAACAAACAAAACAAAATGACAACAGGTGCTAACATCACACATTTAGTGAGGGGGGGGGAGAAGGGGAAGGAGGGGGGGGGGAAGGGAAAAGAGGAGGGGAGGGCTACATGCTCAGAAGTCTGTCTCAAAATGCAAAAGAAATGGCTGCCAGGTGATATTGTATTGTTGGATTGAGTCATGTATTGTATGCTTCAGATGTTCAAGCTTCAGATGGAGCATAACATCTTCCATCCATTGCTTATGAGATGGAGGAGCAGCTCTCTTCCAATTGAATAATATTAGGCGTCTTGCCAGCAGTGTAACAAATGCTATAGCATTGGCCTGCTGCGTTGTTATTGGTGTAGCCGGAGGGACAACCCCAAATAAGGCACTTAGAGCACTGTGATCAATATTCCTCTTGCATATAAGTGTAATCGTCCTAAAAACTGACTCCCAAAAGGGGAGGAGCCTAGGGCAAAACCAGAACATATGACTGAGATCAGCAGGGTTGTGTCCACACCTAACACAAGATGAATCTACACCAGGATACATTCTAGCTAATTTATTAGGGGACAAGTGCAATCTGTGCAGAACCTTAAATTGTAGCAGGCTATGTCTAATGCAAATTGAAGAAGAGTGGATTCTTGAGATTGCAGCCTGCCAGGCTGTATCAGTAAATAGTTCCCCTAACTCTTCTTCCCATGATTCTTTTAGATGTATAAGTGATGGGGATGCAGCGTTCTGAATTTTGCCGTATATAACTGATATTAAGCCCTTATCAGTCGGATTCATATCCAAACATTCATCAATCCACGTTATTCGAGGCAGTGTTAATGAGAAATTAGTTTTCACGTAACTACGCGCCTGGAGATATCTGAAGAAGTCAGCCTGAGGGACACCAAAGCGCCTTTTAAGTTGTTCAAAAGAAACAAATTGACCTCTTTCAAAAAGGTCCTTAACGCAAGTTATGCCTCTCTCGTGCCACTTCTGAAAGGATGGATCTATCAAGGATGGGGTGAACTGGACATTGCATCGCACAGGAGATGCAGTTAGTGCATTTCTAAATTGAAAATGAGTCCTAAATTGGAGCCATATCTTAAGAGCGCCCGCAACAACTGGATTATTCGTCCTGTGGCATTTACTCAGAGGTAAAGGGCTACATATTAATGAGCTAAGCAACACTGCTAGAGTGTTGTTCCAGGTGGACCCAATCTGGGGATTCAGGACCCGTCTGATCTATAAACCAGTACAAAAACTTATGGATATTGGTTGCCCAGTAATAGCCAAGGAAATTAGGTAGGGACAGTCCCCCGTCCTCTTTCTGTCTCTCTAGATATTCCTTTCTAATTCTCGGAATGTTTTTATTCCAGATAAACACAGATATATGTCTGTTTAGTTCCTTGAAGAATTTCTTAGGAATAAAGACTGGTATGGTTTGGAACAGATATAAGAACCTTGGCATGATTGTCATCTTGACTGAGTTTATTCTTCCTACAAGAGACAGAGGGAGTTTTGACCACTTCTCCATGTCTAATTTAGCCTTATTCAGTGCCTTAGCGAAGTTTTTGTTAAACAAGCAACTGTAATCATATGTTACACAGACACCCAAATAATCAAAACTATCTTTACTGACTATAAAGGGGAGACTATGGAAGGCAATTTGACGTGCCTTGTCGTTGATTGGGAATAAAACACTTTTTGATAGATTCAATCTATAACCAGAAACCTGCCCAAATTTTCCAATTAGGTTTAGAGCAATAGGTATTGTAATATTGGGTTTAGACAGGAAAAGGAGGAGGTCATCAGCATAAAGGGACAATTTGTTTACGCGCCCACCTCTCTGCACACCAATTAAATTAGCGGAGTCCCTCATCAAGATTGCCAGAGGTTCAATAGCGATATCAAACAAAAGGGGGCTAAGGGGACATCCTTGTCGGGTACCACGTGAGAGAGGAAAGAAACTAGAAGTGACCTTATTTGTTCGCACCAACGCATGTGGTGCTGTGTACAAAATGGTGATCCAAGTACAGAAAACTGGGCCGAATCCGAATTTTTTGAGTGTAGTAAACAGAAAGTCATATTCAATTCTGTCGAATGCCTTTTGGGCGTCAAGGGATATCACTACTTCAGGTTCAACATCATGGCGCTGATAGATTACATTAAAGAGACGTCGTAAATTACTGGATATCTGTCTGCCCCTAACAAAGCCCGTCTGGTCCGGGTGGATAAGTTTGGGAAGAACATCTTCGAGCCTGCCAGCAAGGACCTTTGCCAAAATCTTATAATCACAACATAGCAAACTAATTGGACGATATGACTCACAGTGCAAAGGGTCTTTAGATTTTTTAAGTATCAGTGAGATAATTGCTTGCGTCATAGTCACAGGTAGGGCCTTTTTATCTAATTTCTCCCTAAAAACTCTCAGCAGTAAAGGGACTAATTTTGGTGCAAATTTTTTAAAAAACTCTATGGGAAACCCATCTGGGCCAGGTGCCTTTCCGGGTTTCATTTTTGTGACAGCCTGAGTTATTTCTGATATGGTGATAGTACCCTCCAATTTAGACTTGTCCGAGTCATCTAGCATGGGTATAGTCAGATTACTGAAAAAGTCTTCAATCAAAGCAGTGTCACCAGCTTCAGAAGTATACAAATTCTCATAAAATGACTTAAACTGAGCATTAATCTCATTTTGGTTAGTAAGTATGTTACCATGCTCATCCTTTATCGCTGTAATGAAACCTGCAGATGCTGACTGTTTAAGTTGATGGGACAACATTTTGCCGGCACGATCCCCAGACTCATAATAGGTGAGACGTGACCTCAGGTGCATGTCAATGGCTTTGGTATTAGTAATTGAATCAAATTCTGTTTGAAGTAGGATTCTTTCTCTGTATAAGTCAACAGAAGGTGAAGCTGAATGTTGTTGATCTACGGTTTTAATTCGTTCAATAAGCTCTGAGGTCCGTTTAGCCCTCCTTTTGTTTTCACCAGCAACGTAAGATATCACTTGACCTCTCAGATATGCTTTTAGACTTTCCCAAAGTATAGCATTACTTATCTCAGGCGACTCATTTAACTCAATGAAAATATCTATTTGTGCGTTGATGAAGTCGACGAACCTTTGTTCAGACAGCAGTCTGGGATTAAGCCGCCACGAAAAGGTGGGAGATTTGTCTTCAGGAAAGCCTAACCGCAGAGTGACTGGGGAATGGTCTGATATTACAATGCTGCCATAATCTACTTGGGTAACCATGGGCAAGAGTCTCTCATCAATCAGAAAGTAGTCAATCCTTGAATAGGTTTGGTGTACTTGGGAGAAAAAAGAGAACTGTTTGGATGATGGATATTTGAATCTCCAGGGGTCCACCATTCCGTATGTTTCAATAAACGTATTAATACAACGGGCTGAGTTACTAAGCGAGGCAACTCTTGGGCTGGAACGATCCAATGTTGGGTTCAAAGTGCAATTCAAGTCCCCACCTAGTATTAAATTGTGCGATTCAAGATCTGGTAAGAGGGAAAAAAGATTACTAAAAAAATCCACATTATCCCAGTTAGGGGCATAAACATTAGCAAGAACAACAGGCCTATTAAATAATTTGCCTTGTGTGATGACATACCTGCCATTTTTATCCCTAATTGTTTTAGACTCTTCATACTGTACATCTTTATGTATTAAAATAGCTGCTCCCCTGCTCTTACTGTTGAAATCCGAATGAAAATATTGTGTAAAGCCACCTCTGCAGAGTCTGCACTGATCTTTATTTAACAAATTGGTTTCTTGCAAATAAACAATGCGACTTTGCAATTTCTGAAGATGAGAGAATACTTTGTTACGTTTCACCGGATGGTTTAATCCCCTGACATTCCAGCACACCAAAGTGGTGTTGGTTAGTATCTTATTATTTGCAGAGGTCATAGACAAGACTCAACAAAAGAGGCATCCAACATGTAGCCCATGAGGGGAACAGGGGAGAGAAAAAAGGACAAGGGGCAGGAGAGGGGGGAATAATGAGCACAAAATTAACAAAGCACCTATAATAGAACGGCAAAAAAGGGAAAAAAAATAAAATAAAAATTAGCCTCAAAAGGAGGCCGCTATACTTCCAGTTCTCACAGTGTATCTCCTCACTATCCAAACTAATAAATGCTTACCATGTTAGCCCACACCAGAACCCAATTACAAACGGTAATTAAACGCAACGATTCAATTTCTACAGCAGTAGTGACCCATTCCAATATAGCATCACAAGGCTCCAAAAAAGAAAAAGAAAAAATAATTGCGAGTGTCAGAAAAGCCAAAACTTAGAATTCAAAATTAGACATTATGGTATGTCTCTTTTATAAAGAAAACACACTATAAGGCTCAATATACGCACGCACTACCTGCAAGATCCGATTATTCAGCACCAATGTTTGTTATTGTCCTGCGACAGCACCGTCCAGTCCTGATAACTCCAGGCCATGCTCCCTTGCGAACGGTCATGCTTAATGGGACGGTTCAGCGCTCAGCAACTCCTTCAGAACAAACTCCTTCGCACGCTTTGGATCCTTGAAGGTCGTTTCTTGTCCATCCGCCGTAGTAATCCTCAACGTCGCTGGGTATCTGAGGCCGTAGCGGACTCCCGCACAGCTGCGAAGCAGTTTCCTTACTTTGGTAAAAGCGGCGCGTTGTTTACTCACAGCTTGGGTGAAGTCCGGCAGGACGCGGATAGTGTCACCATCAGCGGTTGTTATCACTCCAGCCTCTGCTGCTTTTTTGAGAAGTAAGTCTTTTTCTGTGAAGTAGTGACATTTAACCACAAACGCCCTTGGTGGCAAGTCATCTTGTACTGGCTTTGTGCGGAGGGTCCGATGCACTCTATCCAGAGTCGGCAACTTGTCCAGTCCAAGGGCTTCTTTCAGCACACCAGCTACGTAAACTGACGGATGTTTCCCTTGCTCGCGCCCCTCTTTCACTCCGGTGATGCGGACGTTACAACGCCGAGATCTGGCCTCCAGATCCTCACACCGGGCTCTGAGCAGGGAGAGTTCTTTTTTCATCCCAGACAAGTCGGACTCCATAGTCGCAATAGAATTAGCATTAGCGGTCACTCCGTTTTCTAGCTCAGACGTGTGACTCTCAAGTTTGTCCAGTCTTTTATCGAGCTTATCTGTGACATTGCGCAGCTCCGTTTGGATTCAATAGCCTTTTCGTCCATTTTCTTCAACAATTCTTGCCTCATTGACTGTAATTCCTCCATAATGGCATTCTGGTTGCCCGCCGCAGTCGTCATTGTTGAGGTTGAGCAAGCTAGGCTAGCTGAGCTGGCTTCCGCTTCAGAGGCCCTCGCGTCTTGTCCGAACTTGTTGACTTGAGATTTTTTTGGCATGCCTGAAAGGTTGATGTTGTCTAATATATACACAACAGCTTGTGCAAAGCTATATCGCGTAATTTTATAAGAGCCGTATCATAAATGAAATGGTTCAGGTGTGGAGCTCACAAACCCACGTCCTCACATGGCGCTGCCTCAACCGGAAGTCAAACATCAGCTGTTTGGATCACATCAGCTGCCATTATCTAAACCTATAGAAGTTAAGTTAAATCTATCAATGAAACTATGTCTTGTCCAGTAGATATTTTTAGTTATAACCAGATTAAGTTAGCCGAGCAGTTTGGTGTTTATATAACAATATCTATGTTACAATGCTAACGTTAGCTTAAGATGACTGGCTGGCTAACATTTAACATGGAGGGACTACAAATCCTCTGTTTTTCTTTACTTTGAGAGCGTATTGTTCCACAATATGAATTCAGCTGTTTTTAAGATTATTTTTGCAGCAAAGGGCCACAAGTTGGTGTCGAACGCGGGCCCTCTGCATCTGCGTCAACGAGTGTATATATACACTGTAAAATCCGATAAGTTAACCTTTCTTAAAAAAAAGCATGCAAACCGCACTTAAAAAACTAAGTACAGTGAAACAGGTATTGCGTGTTGTATTAACAAATCCCTGTTTAGTATAGTATACTTACTCTTGAGTTTAAGTAACTAAAGACATTTTGTGCGGTGTACTTGACAATTTACTTTAGATGTACTTCTGACTTAGTATAGACTACTCAGAATTACTATTTCAAACAACTAAGTAATGTCATGAACTTGAACTTTACTTTGTGTGTACTCTAAACACAATTATTTAAGTTGGGTAACTTAGAATTTCTTGTTTTAAGTTACTTGAAGAAGGATTCTGATTTACTTGTTTAAACCATGCAAACCAATTGAAAAGATCAACTATTACTTCAAACAATCACTTTACCTTATTCCATTTACAGTAATCAATTAGACATTGAGATTGTTATTGTGAAAAAGAATAACAATCTTAAACCCCAAATGCTCACCTATGTTAACTCTGTTCTGCCAACTCACTATACACTTGTCACATAAATGTACCAGAGAAGAAGTATTAAGTATCATAAAATAGAAATACTTAACACACAACCACAATATAGTTGAAACAGGTTTATTCATTAAACCTCAACCATTGTTATTTAGTTTACCATGTTCAAATAAAAGTCTTAAAACCATTTGAATCTGGTATGAAGTATGCATTACCTTGACTTTTGTATTTTATTCTGATTGTATTCTATCATCTTAAAAAATATTATCGTGTGCTTGGCCCAGATACACCTTGTAATTTCAATCAATCAAATTTTGGCACACGACTTCTTGACTAAGTATTTTTTTTTGTTACCGGATTATTTACAGGAGTATGAATTTTTACTTGATTTTATGAGTGTATATGGTACAGTCAAATCTGCACCTGAGACAGCTGGTAGAGATACTAATTGGTTTTGAGGAGATTAAAATGTTAGTCGTTACTATAAGTGATCAGTACCACTTGAAGACAACATTCAGACTAAAATGATCAATGTCAAGGTATTAGTGCCGACCACAGAACACCTCTTCTCACAGAACCAGAACACACACACATGCCTAATTCACTGCCATACAATATGAAAAATAAAAACATTTTTCAAAAGCATAGAGTGAAAGCAACACCAAGGGGTGTGAACAACGAACTCTGTTGGACTGAATGTTTGTATACACTGCTTATATACACATCGGTACCAAAATTGTTCTTCAAAAATCTTCTAGTAATAATTGGCAGCCAATGTACTTGGCTTTATAAAAAGACATGCATTTGTCATTTGTGGAAAGAAATTCCCACCCTGACCTTTATTTTAAGATAATCCTGAACAAGTGCTTTACTTCTGTAATAACAAAGTTTAAAGACCAAACTTGGTTAAGAATCAAGTGATGACAGAATCAACCTGCCTAACCCTAAGTACAAGTGACATCCAGTTAGTATATAACTATGGCAACCAATCTCACACACGTATGAATGACCATACACCTGCAGCCTCTAAATGTAACTTGCTGATGGACCCGGTGGCTGATAAAAAACAATATTGACAATTAAAAGCAGCTAGACCTACTTTTATAAACAAAATTGTATACCAAATGTCACTCTTGATTTTTACCATCCTAACTCAACAGGAGATTTTTAAAAGTTTGAAGTTTGGGGGGGAGTTTGTTGCCTCCCAGGCCAAGCATCACTCGTTGAATGAAGTTGAATGTGTTCTTCATGGCTTTAGGGTAGTCCAAGTGTAGTGCATAGGACAACCCAAACAAGAGGCAAAGTGCTTGAGGTAGGTTCTGGAGACTGTCCATTACAATACCTCCTTCAAGAATGATGGCAGTAGACACTGGGTCAAGATGGAGATGATTTGGAGAGATAGGCGCATCTTCACTGATGATAGTCAGGAATCCACAGATACCTGGGCCCAGGCCTCGTCACTGTCAGAATCCTGTATACAACCAAACACAAACATTACAACAGGTAAATGTTGATTGGCATTAGCAATTGGCATCATGCCATCTGTCAAGTCAACACTTCCCTTCAGCCAATTAGGTTTTCACTTCACACCCAGCTAACAGACATCCACTAAAAAACATGAATGAAATTAAGCTATATCCTAATACAAAAATTATTCAGATGTTATTGCTGTTACAGCTATTCTTTTTGAGGGAGAGAAATGTTCTACCTCTTGTGCAGAACCCACAATTACAGCATGGCAAGTGGGCTTAGCATAGTTGCACTCAGCAGTGCAACCCTGTGACATGGACTACAGATGGAGTTAGTTGAATGGCTGCTTCATTGTTTAGTTAGGGTTTTTGTTGTTTTATCTCGTTTTTCTCACCCTGCTGGCATACACTGAACTGTCACAGTTAGCATTCAGCCAATCTTTTTTCTGAACTCACATTGAAATACAGTATGTGCTCTTTTAAGATATGAGAACTTACAAAGGAGGTGTTGTAGAAGTTACTGGGGTCGTCACCAAGCAGAACAGGGACACCTTGGAGAACAAGGGTACACACTGCTGTCACATCTGGTTTCTAGAAGTGGATAGAACACATAAAGTTCAAGATTATGCAACATTCAAAAGTTTGAAAAAGGTGTCACCATCTATGCCTAACAGTGCAGAGAATAGTTCTTGATTGGAGTAGTTATTTGAAGATCTAATCCACAGCAAAAACGTAAGCCTGTAGACTGACCCTTGAATCAATTTTCTGCACAATCTCAGCCAGTTTCTCTCCAACACTTCCTTTCTTGGACTTGAAGATGGTGACAAAGTGTGGTGTGTAGCAGTCAACAGCACCAAAAAAGTAATTCTCCAGGTTTGTTGTAGCTATTCTGTTGTTCTCAGTAAATACCTACAAGACAACGAAAAAAATGTGAGTAAGTAGAGTGGCTTTGGTTACCAGTCCTAAAACCTAATTGCACACTTAATCATAACAGAATACAAAAAAGCATATCAACATCAGTACGTACTTGTCTCTCTGTAAAAAGAGCTGGCAGGCGCTCCTTCAGGGTTTTCACTGGAGGTTCAGCCTCCAAAATCTCCCGTCTCCGCAGTGGGAAGGTCTGGTCCATCTTAGATGCAATGACAGTTCCACTGGGGTTACGTTTTTTCATTTCTTCAACCATGAACTTTCTTTCAACCTCTAGTCTATCTTCATTCTGCCCCTCAGGGAGGTCTGATAAGTAATTGACCTCAAACCGTTTTGGTCTTTTGAGGCCTTTTGATGCCATTTCCGGGGTGCCTTTCCCCCCCGATTTAGAGCAACTTCTGCACATCCAGCTTTTCTCAGTTTAGTGCAATAGTTCCCCACTTTGCATGTCAAGCTATTTTTCCAGCCAGAACACCCATCTGGCGATCCTGGTTCTCTCAGGCAGGGATGTTTGCTTGTAAGCTCCAATGCAACAGAATGGCATCGTTCTGCATTTGGATAGGCATCAAATTTGTAGATCGCTTCAGCAAGCTTCTCCAAAATACCATGCTTCATGTGTCTTGGTACATTCAGGTAAGTTTGGTCTCGTAAACTGAAGATTATCCTGTCTCAATCTGAATTCTACATCAGCTGAGAAGTTTGGAATCTCAAAAAACTCTGGCCACTGCTCTTGTCTTGTTGATGACGAGCTGTATGTCGACAGAATCTCTGTATCATCTGAGACATTTGAGACATCAGAAATGCTGGTGGTGGAAGCAGGCACCAGTGTCAGTGTCACCAATGAGATGACCTTCACAGTTGCTTTTGAAGCTGGCAAGTCTTCTATGTCATCTAGGTTGCAGAGGGAATAACCAAAGTCAGGGTCTTCATACACAAGATTGAAGTCATCCTGCAGCTTGCATTTTTCTTTGACTTTTATCTTCAGCTCTTCAACCGTTTCTGGTTTCCCATCCAGTGACACTTTCCGTATGTCCCCTTGATTAATGATGATTCTTAGTTTATAGCTTTCCATGATCCTAGACAGAGCAAAGATCACTTTAGTACCCATTCCACATAATGTCATTCAGCATAATATGTAACGTTTAAGTGTCACATACACATTGCCTTGCACTCTCTAGGAAGATAAGGGGAAAACATCTTCCAACATGACAATGACCCGACAGCCAGGAGAACCAAGGGGGGGCTCTGGAAGAAGCAGATCAAGGTTCTGGCGTGGCCTAGCCAGTCTCCAGACCTAAACCCAATAGAGAATCTTTGGAGGGAGCCCAGAAACCTGACTGGTCTAGAGAAGATCTGTGTGGAGGGGGGGCCAAAATCCCTTCTGCAGGGTGTCAGACCTGGTGAAGGACTACAGGAAATGTTGGAAACAAAGGCTGCTGGACCAGATATTAACATGGATCTTCTCAGGTGTTAAATACTTATTTACAGCTGTATCATACAAATAAATAGTTAATAAATCATACATTGTGATTTCTGGATGTTTTTTTAGATCATGTCTCTCACAGTGGACATGTCTCTCACAGTGGACATGTCTCTCACAGTGGACATGTCTCTCACAGTGGACATGCACCTACGAGGACATCAGACCCTCCATGATCTCTAAGTGGGAGAACTTGCAAAATAGCAGCGTGTTAAATACTTATTATACTCACTGTATATATAAATGGGCGCCCGTATGAAGTTTGATTATAACTTGAATTTAGTTGGTGACCATTGTTGTATAAGCGCTTTATTACACAAGAGGGTTGATTTGTTGAGTCATGTTTAAGAACCTCAGCGCCTCGGTCCTAGCCGCATCACTGTCGTCTCAATAATGATGGTAATGATTTATAACAGGAGTTAATAATAAATAACTTCCTGTTGTCTCTCCAGGCTGAGTGTCTGTAACCTGTCAGAGAGAAGCTGTGAAGCTCTGTCCTCAGTTCTCAGCTCCCAGTCCTCTAGTCTGAGAGAGCTGGACCTGAGTAACAACAACCTGCAGGATTCAGGAGGGAAGCTGATCTCTGATGGACTGAAGAGTCTACACTGCACACTGGAGACTCTCAGGTCAGACCAACTTAATGTTTGTCTATAATTTGATGATGTTTGTATAGTTGTTTCTTTAGATAATTTCATTTAAACAGCCCTTCTCATGTCAGGACTAATTTCAGAAGGTCTTTGAATGTTTCCCAACTATTTTGTTTTAATTTATAATCATATGTCATGAAGCATGAAATATGTACTGTGACTGAGATCTAGAAATATCTTTTATTTTATTATCATGTGACTTTGATCCTGGTTCACTCTTGATTAGTTATCTGCAACTTGTTTAGAATTAAACAGAAAGGACTTAAACTGAAAATGGATTTAATATACTATACATATAAAAAATCCAATCTCAACATTTAAACACTGTTATATTATCTGTCTTGTTTCCTGTTGTCTCTCCAGGCTGAGTGGCTGTAACCTGTCAGAGAGAAGCTGTGAAGCTCTGTCCTCAGTTCTCAGCTCCCAGTCCTCTAGTCTGAGAGAGCTGGACCTGAGTAACAACAACCTGCAGGATTCAGGAGGGAAGCTGATCTCTGATGGATGAAGAGTCCACACTGCACTCTGGAGACTCTCAGGTCAGACAACTTACTGTTTGTCTATAATTTGATGATGTTTGTATAGTTGTTTCTTGATAATAATTTTCATTTAAACAGCCCTTCTCATGTCAGGACTAATTTCAGAAGGTCTTTGAATGTTTCCCAACTATTTTGTTTTAATTTATAATCATATGTCATGAAGCATGAAATATGTACTGTGACTGAGATCTAGAAATATCTTTTATTTTATTATCATGTGACTTTGATCCTGGTTCACTCTTGATTAGTTATCTGCAACTTGTTTAGAATTAAACAGAAAGGACTTAAACTGAAAATGGATTTAATATACTATACATATAAAAAATCCAATCTCAACATTTAAACACTGTTATATTATCTGTCTTGTTTCCTGTTGTCTCTCCAGGCTGAGTGGCTGTAACCTGTCAGAGAGAAGCTGTGAAGCTCTGTCCTCAGTTCTCAGCTCCCAGTCCTCTAGTCTGAGAGAGCTGGACCTGAGTAACAACAACCTGCAGGATTCAGGAGGGAAGCTGATCTCTGATGGACTGAAGAGTCCACACTGCACACTGGAGACTCTCAGGTCAGGATTCATTAACCCGTTCAACTGATGACCATTTAAACTCTGACTAACTTTAGTTGATAAACAGCTGACGTGTAGCTTTGTTTATACGATAGACTTCAGCAGTAGTTATTAATTATATAATATTTTTTAGACCCAGGATTTATGAGGATTTTTAATTAATTTTTAATTTGCTTTTGTTGTTGAATAATTAAATACTGCAGATGATTTTGAAGATTATTCTAAATCTGGACTAAAATGTACCTGGACACCAAACAAAGAAAGAACTAGCACATGGCTCCACGTGTTGACAGAGGCTTCCTGTGTGTTGTTCTGTGTGTTTCCAGTCTGTCAGGCTGTCTGATCTCAGAGGAAGGCTGTTCTTCTCTGGTCTCAGCTCTGAGCTCCAACCCCTCCCATCTGAGAGAGCTGGACCTGAGCTACAATCATCCAGGAGACTCAGGAGTGAAGCTGCTGTCAGCGGGACTGAAGGATCCTCTCTGGAGACTGGACTCTCTCAGGTACACACACTGATCAACATAAAGGAGACATTAGTGGAGGAAGTTTTAAAGGAGAACATCTCGTGGAACTAAAATCAGAACTCCCTTTGTTAATAGTTGATGTAGTTGGACAGATGTCTGTCCGTGGTTTTAAGAAACATCCTTTTCCTCTGTCCTGGGATCAAATCAGTTTCAACTACACAAAGAGAGGTCCAGGACCGGGTTAGCCTAGGGAACCCAGCTGTGTGAGAGAGTGATGTAATGCCCCCCCCCCCCCCTCCTTTCAGGGTGGAGCCTGCTGGAGTCAGATGGTTGACACCAGGTCTGAGGAAGTGTAAGTGTGTTTTTAATTTCATTCATCAGACTGTGACATCACTCATTCAACCCTGTGATGTCATCACCAAAGAGCTGATTGGTTAATAACTGCAGCTGTGTTGTGTCTCGTTGTCTCTGTCAGATTCCTGTGAACTCACAGTCGACACCAACACGGTGGACAGGAGACTCAAACTGTCTGACAACAACAGGAAGGTGACATGGGTGGAGGAGGATCAACCATATCCTGGTCATCCAGAGAGGTTTGAGTCCTGGGAACAGCTGCTGTGTAGAGATGGTCTGACTGGTCGCTGTTACTGGGAGGTCCAGACCAGAGGACGGGTTGATATATCAGTGAGTTACAGAGGAATCAGGAGGACAGGAGACAGTAGAGACTGTGTGTTTGGATATAATGATCAGTCCTGGAGTCTGATCTGCTATGATGATCGTTACTATGTCCGTCACAATAAGAGATTAACCTCCGTCTCCTCCTCCTGTGTCTCTGGTAGAGTAGCAGTGTATGTGGACTGTCCTGCTGGCTCTCTGTCCTTCTACACAGTCTCCTCTGACTCACTGATCCACCTCCACACCTTCAACACCTCATTCACTCAGACTCTCTATCCTGGGTTTGGGATCTGGTCTTATGGCTCCTCAGTGTCTCTGTGTCCTGTGTAGGACAGAGAGTGTCCTCTTGTCTCTCACATCTAATCCGCTGAGTCTGGACAGGACCACCCTTCCAGGACTATGTCAGCTTATTGTTATGAACCAATGAATGAACGTTGTATGAAACAATCCCTCCAGGATGTCGTCCCAATTCAACCAATCACAGCGACTTTGGTGCGACCGTTGCTAAATTAATTTCCTTGTTTCTGATCTGAAGACGGGAACGTGTGTGACTCGAATATCTCACATTCACAAACAAAACGTACACACACACACCTCATACACACCGGGAGCTGGTGTGTCCGTTTAAAAAAAAAAAAACTTTACCAGCAATATTCCTTCCACTTACAAATAAAAATGGACCCAGACCAAACAGTGACTTAAATGTAGCACTTAATTCTAAGTAGGTTAGAAGTTATAAAACATTTCTTCTGCTGAAAAACACAAGTAATAAAAGTTAAAAACACTGAGTATTGAGAAGAAGTCTCCTTGCCGCCAGTTCCCAGTGTCTGACAGTCCGTTACGTTGATCTCAAAGGAGCGTCCGATCCCACTGAGGGAAGCCTGGGTTCTTCTTCTCTTGCGTCTGTCCAGGTCGCGACGCCCACACGGCCGATACTGGGGGAAAACAAAGGCAGCTACCAGTTCTTTTCCTCACCCCCCCAGAGGACAGCTGGAGGACTTTCCTTTTTTCCACTGTCCTCCGTGCCAGTCGGTCTCTGCTCCTCAGTGTGTTATCTCTGCTCTGTTGAACTTATATATTATATATATATATATATATATATATATATATATATATATATGTGTGTATATATATATATGTGTATATGTATATATATATATATATATATATATATGTATATATATATATGGTTAACGCCACTGACTTTGGTAGAGGTGATCATGGGTTCGATGCTGACTTCGGTACAGGTGATCGTCGGTTGGAATCCCGGTTAGGGCGGGTGTATCCAGGTGGATCCTTAGGCAAGGTCCTTAATGCTACTGGCCTACCTCAACTATGAGTGAAACCACAAATACAAGGGGTCTGCGGCAGTTGCCAGGGCATCAGGGCAACCTGATGAGAAATGGGCTACTGGAACAAGACATACATGAACTAGAGCAGAAAACATGGATCTGATGTGATGCTATATAATAAGGTTGTGTTCCTCTTCACATATAAGCTGTAAATCAAGTACTGTAAATACTGTGATACTGAGTTTTAATCTCTATAATCTTATTTAGAAACCTTAGTTTAAACTAAACATGAAGTCCTTATTCCAGAGCTTTACTACCATTTTACTACAACGCAGTACTTCAGTACAACGGTGAGGTACTTTTACTAGAGTATCTTCATTTTCTCCTACTTGCCTATTGTACGTTTTAATGATGTATTTGTACATCTTAACGTTGCATGTTCATATACATGTTACTATATATGATGAGTAACATAACTGGAACTGTAGAAACGCCGTGGACTTGTCTCATGTTAGTTTGGGTTCTGTATCTTTTCACAATAAAAGCATGAAGTTCCTGTGAGAGTTTGTGGTCTTTCTCTTTAACTTTAAAGTCAGGGGGGGGGGGGGGGGGTCATGGAGGACTTGTTGCTGATCATGATTTATTTCTAATTATTTTATTGTTACTTTAATAACATCCAGACCAGACGGTCTATTGTCTGAACTCTTTATTAGTCAACACAACTACATGGAGGGTGCAGGTGCATTATGGGTAAACCTGCCAATCAGAAGGTTGGTGGTTCAATGGTGGTGATGGTGGTTCCTGTCATAGTGTCCCTGGGCGAGACACTGAATCTTGAGTTGTCCCTGATGCTGCCCTGTTGGTGTGTGAATGGTTCCTGTACCCCCCCCCCCCCAGGTCGAAGCTATCCGAGTCTCAAGAGAACTCAATAGAAAATGTCCCAACCAATCACCAGCGAGGAGGTTGGTAGCCAGGAAGACCGGCCAACCCCTCTACATCCCTGGTCGTACCAAACTAACTCTAACATTTATTGAACATTGGCTCCATCTACTGGATCATTTGCAGTACTTGCCTTACTGTTTAATAACCTTCATAGATGTGTTTCCATGTAACTTTATGTACT
Organism: Etheostoma spectabile; assembly: GCF_008692095.1. Classification (NCBI taxonomy): domain Eukaryota; kingdom Metazoa; phylum Chordata; class Actinopteri; order Perciformes; family Percidae; genus Etheostoma; species Etheostoma spectabile. The sequence goes on from NW_022603611.1 coordinate 34,792, forward strand.
ATGTGTATATGTATATACATCATTATATATTGTAATGGGAATTTTATATTTAAGCATGATTTCATATATCATTGTGTATTATTAATCCATTATTTATATGAATCATTACTATGCTTTCCAGTTATCTGACTTCCTTCCATTCATTGTGTGTGTGTCCTCCCTGAAGAAGAGTCCCAGCTGAGACCACCACCATCACACCAGTTGGAGGTCGGGGTCTTAACGTCTGAAGGACACAGTTGTGACGAGCGATGTTTATCGATAAGGGTTCAGGGTCAAGAAGATCTTCTATCTGGACGGGACCAACGGCACCAGGTTGTCTTTGGCAGCTGAGATAAATAACCGCTAGAAGACTTGGAGACATGAGGGACAGAAGTAGAAAAGACACGGACACTGGCCAGGGACAGGTAGGGTTGGCAGTGGTGGGCCATGCAGAAACCTTGATTGCTAAACCTCTTCCCAGACCCTTCTCTGTGCAGGCTGCTGGTCTCCTTGTCCTCACTGAAGCATGTAGACTGCCAGGCTCATCCCTGACTATCTACACGGACTCCAGGGGGGCTTTTGGAGTAGTGCAGGACTTTGGGGCAGTGTGGAAACACCAAAACCTCCTGAAATATGATGGTACGCCCATGTTGCATCATTCACTGATCAATGACCTTCTGACAGCCATCTTACCTCCATCACAAGTAGGCATATGGAAATGTTCTGCCCCCACTGTGCAGCTGATGCCGTCTCCATGGTAACGCACATGCTGACATGGCTGCAACAGCTGCTGCACATCTGCCCCTTCCGGGAGATGAACCTTCAGCTTCCACCACTGATGATGTTCCACTTCCAGGTTCTGGAGCTGCGATGCAAACACACGCTACACCACAGGAAAGACTACAGTGGAAAAGTGCTGGGTGCAACTTTAACGAGGGGGTCTGGCAGGGACCAGGTTCTACACCTTGCTCTCCACACCACTTCTTCCCACATTACCTTAAGAAACTTGAGGCTTTGTCCAGAGCTCTCAGAGTTAAACTTGTTCTCCTCTAGCCTTAATCCTCTGATTTCAGTCCCCACCAGAGGGACTAATACCTCAGCAACTCACATAGATAATATCTTTACTAATGTATATAACAAGAATATTAAATCTGGTGTTCTGAGTATTGATCACTGTCCCATATTTCTAATCACTGGTAACAAGAACGAATATTGCCCCTCTTTGCAAAATATTAAATATAGACGAATTTCAGTGAAAGAAACGTGGTAACTTTCAGACACGCTTTAAGTCAGTTATCATGGAGTGAAATCTATCAAACAGATCCTCAGAAGGCTTTTCATTGGTTATAAAATATGTGACGCAGGTTTACACCTCATGTTGTCTCCTCCAATCAGAGCCTCTGAAACACAAGTTGTCCAAACCGTGGATAACTCCAGCTATCATAAAGTCATTAAAAAACAAAAATAGATTATATAAAAAATACCTTCTTTGTCCTCCCCCATTTAATCTGATGCAATTTAAAAAATACAGAAACAGACTAAATCATGTCATAAGAGGAGCAAAAACCCATTATTGTAATGTGAAATTAGTTGAATTTAAAAACAATCCATCTTCTTTGTGGAGAACCATCAATTGTATTCTTAATAAAAAATATTTAAAAAAAACATTTACCAAATGAATTTAAGATTGACGATTCTATCGTCTCGGATCTGCAACAATTTGTCAAAAGATTTAATACTTTTTTTTCAGATGTCGGTCCAACATTAGCTTCTAAACCTCCATCTAGTCCTTTAGGACCTCTAGAACACATGAATCTACGTCTGAGGATCTTAACTTTCCATCTGTTACCGAGGATGAGATTAGAGATATAATTATTAATTTAAAAGACTGTTCACCAGGACATGATATGATTGATAGTAAAATATTACAAGCTATTCACCCTGATATCATTAAACCATTACTTTATGTTTTAAATCTTTCACTAGTTCAAGGAGTTGTACCTGTAGAGTTGAAAATAGAAAAAATTATATGAATTATGTTATATCTTGAAAAACTTGATTAAACAAGAGTAATTCAACATCTGGACAAAAATAATATTTTATATGCTCACCAGTCTGGTTTTAGGAAACAACACTCTACTTACATGGCACTTCTCCATTTTTTGACTGAAATATACAAAATAAAAAAATAGAAAAGAAAATACTGGATGTATTTTTTTGTATTTTTCAAAAGCATTTGATACCGTTAATCACTTCATTTCATTAAAAACTCTCTCATTATGGTTTACGTAACAAGTCCCTACTCTGGTTCACCAGTTATCTTCCAGACCGGTTTCAAACTGGCAGCTATAATGGGACAGATTCCCCCCCCCCCCTTTCCCCTTCAGTGTGGCGTACCACAGGGTTCCATCTTGGGTCCCTTGTTATTTTTATTATATGTTAATGACCTTCCTAACGTCTCAGATAAACTTTCTAACATTTTATTTGCAGATGATATGAGTGTGTTTTACTCCCATAAAAACCCTGAAACTTTAATAAAAGTAGTTAATGAAGAACTTGACAAGTTATCTACTTGGTTCAAGTCCAAATAAAACTGTCTCTCAACATAAAAAAAACAAGTTATAAAATTTTCTGTATTAAGTCTGATTCATTTAAATCTTCAATGAAAATTCTAATTGATGATATCTCCATTAATAATGTTAAACTGCTCGTTTCCTCTGCGTTATATTAGATGACTCTTTATCCTGGAAACCTCACATTAGAGCCACAAGTACTAAAATAGCCAAAGTACTCGGAGTACTCGGAAAAACTCTGTACTGATTAACAAAATAGTTGTGATTATGTTGTATTATTCAATGTTGGATCCATATATCAATTACTGCAATGTTGCTTGGGCTAGCCCCCCCCCCCCCCCCAACTAAACTGGAATCTATTTTTCGACTTCAGAAGTTTTAAGAATTTTAGTGTTAATCGTAGACCCCCCCCTCCCATCATTGTTTACTCATGCTAGTATTCTCAGTGTTTATCAAGTGAATCAACTTCTAATTGCTTCATGTGTTTATAGATCTATAAAGAAGTTATTTTCAGAAACCTTTGTAATATTTTTAATTTTAATAATGAATTTCATCAGTATCTGACTCGTAGTAGTTGTCTTATTAGGCCCCCCCACTCTGGTACGACTCAAACCCAGTGTAGTGTATCGTATAGATCCACATTATATTATTATTATGTTATATATATTATAATATTATTATCCAGAGGGTCAGAGATCTGGACCAGTCTCCCTCTTCACTCACTGAGCTTCTAAAGAGTTTAAACAGAGTCAGAGTGGTGCTCCTAACTTCTCTGGTTTCTCCATTTGGGTTTGTGCTCTAAATGTAATTTTATACAAAGAAATGTGTTTTTTTTTAATATAATATATAAATTGTTTTTAAATTGTTAAATGTAATTTGTTTCCATGGAGATTGCCACTTATTAAGCCCCTTGGGAGTTTTTCGGCAATCGTCCATCACATCTGTGTTGTGAAACATATAAAACTGTCTTAATGCTTTTGTTGTGAAAATAAAATAAATCAAAATCAAATCAAATTAGTTGAACCAGAATAATCCAGACTCTGATGATTCTGGAGGTGGTCTGGCTGAGATTATCTTCCAGGGCTTTGTCTCATAAATCCTCTGAAGAATATTTCTGAAGTTCTTCTCTTGCTGTTCGCTGTCCAAACCCCGATCTCTTAGTTTAAGATGTCTGGTCCTGTGCTGTCCTTAGGTCCAGTCCATCCCAGGTCCCCCGAAGAATACCGCCCATTTCTTTCTGTCTCTCCTTTTTATTCTTTTTGTGGCTGAGTTTCCTGGCCAATCCTCTTCTCTTGCTCGCCCTTCTCTCTCTCTCTCTCTCTCTCTCTTATTCTTCTTTTCTCTTCCCCTCTTGCTTAGTTAATAATCAACCTGTTCTTCTTCTTCTTCTTCTTCTTCTTCTTCTTCTTCTTCTTCTGGGGCTGCAGGGTCCTGCAGGTTGGACTCTGTGGAGGTCTACCAGGTCCTGCAGGTTAGACCTGTGGAGTCTGCAGTGTCCTGCAGGTTGGACTGTGGAGGTCTGCCAGGGCCTGCAGGTTGGACTCTGTGGAGGTCTGCAGGGTCCTGCAAGTTGGACTCTGGGAGGTCTGCAGGTCCCTGCAGGTTGGACTCTGTGGAGGTCTGCAGGGTCCTGCAGGTGGGACTCTGTGGAGGTCTGCCAGGGTCTGGGCCACTCTAGGTTTTAGTTTGCTGTCATGATTTTCTAGACTGTTGTTGTTCCTCCTCATTTAATAATGACCTTAAGCTCTTATTGTGAAAGTGCTTCCTCCCAGGTGGGCTGTGACTCATCAGGAAATAACTCACCTGAGTTGTTGATGGGGGACATTTTGGACTGGTTGAAGAAACAGTTCTTTCTCTCGGAGTGGACACACAGGAGTGGAGCTCCAGATGAAGGGGGGGGGGAATAATTTACACTCTCATTTAATGGTGGGGGGTTGGAGGTAAGATACACTCTCATTTTGATGGGGGGGGTTAGGGGGTAAGGTGCTATTGAGTCAAATGAAGTAATCAGCCATCAATGTCCACGTTTAAAAAAGAGGTCTCCAGGGACAGGCGGTAGACACCGCCTACCAAGAGCCTGGGTCTGACCGAGGTTTCTGCCTAAAGGAGGTTTTTCCTCTCCACTGTGGCCCTGTTGCTGCTCTGGAGGAAACTACTAGAACTGTTGGGTCCTTGTAAATTCTGGAGTGTGGTCTATCTGTATAGTGTCTTGAGATAACTCTTGTTATGAATTGATACTATAAATAAAATTGAATTGAATTGAATTGAAATGGAGAGGTGGGGGGGGCTGTAGAGGGATTAATTGCGCGCCGCTGACGCATGGGGACGCACAGAAACAGAAAACAAGACCGGCATGTGGTCAGAAACACCTGCGTCAGAAATGTCCTTTATGGACAGATGTAGGCCATGGGACAGGACCAGGTCCAAGAAATGTCCCTTGTTATGGGTCGGGCGGTTCACAGACTGAGTGAGGTTAAAATAATCTAAAATGTTTAAAAAGTCCTCGACCAAAGGCTTAGAAACACAACTAACATGAATATTAAAATCACCAACAATTAAAAGATGATCATAGTTAAGAGAAATACCGCCACAAAGACCAACAAGTCCTTCATAAATCCTTGTTGAGTTTAGGAAGGCGGTAAATGAGTCACATGCTACTGTTAAGTTGGAGTTTAATCGAAGAGTTGCAGCTCAAAGCTCTCGTATTGTTCACATGGGATGTTTCTACAGTTAAGACTGGTTCTAAAGACTGGTTCTAAAGACTGGTTCTAAAGACCGTCGCTGGTCCTCCGCCGGTCCCCGTGGTCCGAGGAGAGCTGAAGAAAGAGCCGGAGGAAGAAGCTCTGAGAAGGGAAACGCTCGCTGGGTTGAACCCACGTCTCTGAAAGAAGATCTAACGTTGATCAGAGCCGACTGGAGAATCCTCCGTGCACGAAGATCCGGCTCCAGCCAGTGACCGGAGATTCGTTGGATCCTCGCCGATCGAGGACGCCGGAGAACCAACGCCTCCGCCGGTGCGCCCAGCTGGTCTACAGCGATGGGGGCTCCGGGTCCGACCGGGAGAAGCCACCGCTTCCTGGAGTCCGGAGGAGAAAGGACAGCTAGTGAGGGACAGCCGTGTTGAAACCCCGGACCATCCCTCCGTGTAGACCGCTGCTCTCACTCTTACCACCACACCACCTCTCTTCCCCGTCTTCTTGGGGCGCCTCCTCCGCGGGGCGGTGCCGGGGTGCAGGTAGGCCTCAGAGCGGAGAGTAAAGGAGGGGGTCCATCCCAGGACGGATTCCCAAAGATGACACTCTTTAGAAGAGAAGCCTGGTGATCAGGATGGAGAAAATAGTCTGGCGATCACACACAAACAAGACGAGACATTTAGAGAACACTTCAACTAACGATCAGAGGAAAACCCAAACAGGACCGGGAGACGCTGCACCGTGCAACCTGCTGGCGCCATCTTTAAAACTCTGTGTGTG
>NW_022603612.1:0-36119 GCF_008692095.1 Etheostoma spectabile
TAATTTCAGAGCATTCTGATGTACGGTTTTAAAATTAAGGCCTTAAACCAAGGCTATATTGACACTTTTTCAGGCTAGTAAAGGCATATTCTTCTCTTTTTCAGGATCTTCTTCTCTTTTTCAGGCTACTCTAAATGGAATCCTGACGTTATGCCAGCTTCATTCCAAGTCTGGTGGGGACATCACCTATCCAGTGTGTCTCTCAGGTATTTCAGAGCATTCTGATGCGTTTTAAAAAGAGGCCTTGAAACCAAGGCTATATTGACACTTTTTCAGGCTAGTAAAGGCATATTCTTCTCTTTTTCAGAAGGCATATTCTTCTCTTTTTCCAGGCTACTCTAAATAGGAATCCTGACGTTATGCCAGCTTCATTCCAAGTCTGAGGAGACATCACCTATCCATGTGTCTCTCACATAATTTCAGAGCATTCTGATGTAGTACGGTTTTAAAATTAAGGCCTTGAAACCAAGGCTATATTTTTCAGGCTAGTAAGGCTTTCTTTCTCTTTTTCAGGGCATATTCTTCTCTTTTCAGGCTACTCTAAATAGAATCCTGACGTTATTCCAGCTTCATTCCAAGTCTGGGGGAACATCACCTATCCAGTGTGTCTCTCAGGTAATTTCAGAGCATTCTGATGTACGGTTTTAAAATAAGGCCTTGAAACCAAGGCTATATTGACACTTTTTCAGGCTAGTAAGGCATATTCTTCTCTTTTTCAGAAGGCATATTCTTCTCTTTTTCAGGCTACTCTAAATAGAATCCTGACGTTATGCCAGCTTCATTCCAAGTCTGGTGGGACATCACCTATCCAGTGTGTCTCTCACATAATTTCAGAGCATTCTGATGTACGGTTTTAAATTAAGGCCTTGAAACCAAGGCTATTGACACTTTTTCAGGCTAGTAAAGGCATATCTTCTCTTTTCAGGGCTACTCTAAATAGAATCCTGACGTTATTCAGCTTAATTCCAAGTCTGGAGGAGACATCACCTATCCAGTGTGTCTCTCAGGTAATTCAGAGCATTCTGATGTACGTTTTAAAATTAAGGCCTTGAAACCAAGGCTATATTGACACTTTTTCAGGCTAGTAAAGGCATATTCTTCTCTTTTCAGGCTACTCTAAATAAATCCTGACTTATTCCAGCTTCATTCCAAGTCTGGAGGAGACATCACCTATCCAGTGTGTCTCTCATAATTTCAGAGCATTCTGATGTACGGTTTTAAAATTAAGCCTTGAAACCAAGCTATATTGACACTTTTTTCAGGCTAGTAAGGCATATTCTTCTCTTTTTCAGAAGGCATATTCTTCTCTTTTTCAGGCTACTCTATAGGAATCCTGACGTTATGCCAGCTTCATTCCAAGTCTGGAGGAGACATCACCTATCCAGTTGTCTCTCACATAATTTCAGAGCATTCTGATGTACGGTTTTAAAATTAGGGCCTTGAAACAAAGGCTATATTGACACTTTTTTCAGGCTAGTAAAGGCATATTCTTCTCTTTTCAGAAGGCATATTCTTCTCTTTTTCAGGCTACTCTAAATAGGAATCCTGACGTTATGCCAGCTTCATTCCAAGTCTGGTGGGGACATCACCTATCCAGTGTTTCTCTCAGGTAATTTCAGAGCATTCTGATGTACGGTTTTAAAATTAAGGCCTTGAAACCAAGGCTATATTGACACTTTTTCAGGCTAGTAAAGGCATATTCTTCTCTTTTTTCAGGCTACTCTAAATAGAAATCCTGACGTTATTCCAGCTTCATTCCAAGTCTGGAGGAGACATCACCTATCCAGTGTGTCTCTCACATAATTTCAGAGCATTCTGATGTACGGTTTTAAAAATTAGGGCCTTAAAACCAAGGCTATATTGACACTTTTTCAGGCTAGTAAGGCATATTCTTCTCTTTTTCAGAAGGCATATTCTCTCTTTTTCAGGCTACTCTAAATAAATCCTGACGTTATGCCAGCTTCATTCCAAGTCTGGAGGGACATCACCTATCCAGTGTGTCTCTCACATAATTTCAGAGCATTCTGATGTACGGTTTTAAAATAAGGCCTTGAAACCAAGGCTATATTGACACTTTTTCAGGCTAGTAAGGCATATTCTTCTCTTTTTCAGAGGCATATCTTCTCTCAGAAGGCTACTCTTTTTCAGGCTACTCTAAATAGGACCCCTGACGTTATGCCAGCTTCATTCCAAGTCTGAGGAGACATCACCTATCCATGTGTCTCTCACATAATTTCAGAGCATTCTGATGTACGGTTTTAAAATTAGGCCTTGAAACAAGGCTATATTGACACTTTTTCAGGCTAGTAAAGGCATATTCTTCTCTTTTTCAGAAGGCATATTCTCTCTTTTTCAGGCTACTCTAAATAGGAATCCTGACGTTATGCCAGCTTCATTCCAAGTCTGGAGGGGACATCACCTATCCAGTGTGTCTCTCAGGTAATTTCAGAGCATTCTGATGTACGGTTTTTAAATTAAGGCCTTGAAACCAAGGCTATATTGACACTTTTTCAGGCTAGTAAGGCATATCTTCTCTTTTTCAGGCTACTCTAAATAGGAATCCTGACGTTATTCCAGCTTATTCCAAGTCTGGAGGAGACATCACCTATCCAGTGTGTCTCTCACATATTTCAGAGCATTCTGATGTACGGTTTTAAAATTAAGGCCTTAAACCAAGGCTATATTGACACTTTTTCAGGCTAGTAAAGGCATATTCTTCTCTTTTTCAGAAGGCATATTCTTCTCTTTTTCAGGCTACTCTAAATAGGAATCCTGACGTTATGCCAGCTTCATTCCAAGTCTGGTGGGGACATCACCTATCCAGTGTTCTCTCAGGTAATTCAGAGCATTCTGATGTACGGTTTTAAAATTAAGGCCTTGAAACCAAGGCTATATTGACACTTTTTCAGGCTAGTAAAGGCATATTCTTCTCTTTTTCAGGCTACTCTAAATAGAAATCCTGACGTTATCCAGCTTAATTCCAAGTCTGGAGGGACATCACCTATCCAGTGTGTCTCTCAGGTAATTTCAGAGCATTCTGATGTACGGTTTAAAATTAAGCCTTGAAACCAAGGCTATATTGACACTTTTTCAGGCTAGTAAGGCATATTCTTCTCTTTTTCAGAAGGCATATTCTTCTCTTTTTCAGGCTACTCTAAATAGAATCCTGACGTTATGCCAGCTTCATTCCAAGTCTGGAGGAGACATCACCTATCCAGTGTGTCTCTCACATAATTTCAGAGCATTCTGATGTACGGTTTTAAAATTAAGGCCTTGAAACCAAGGCTATATTGACACTTTTTCAGGCTAGTAAAGGCATATTCAAAGGCATATTCTTCTCTTTTTCAGAAGGCATATTCTTCTCTTTTTCAGGCTACTCTAAATAGGAACCCTGACGTTATGCCAGCTTCATTCCAAGTCTGGAGGAGACATCACCTATCCAGTGTGTCTCTCACATAATTTCAGAGCATTCTGATGTACGGTTTTAAAATTAGGCCTTAAAAACAAGGCTATATTGACACTTTTTCAGGCTAGTAAAGGCATATTCTTCTCTTTTTCAGAAGGCATATTCTTCTCTTTTTCAGGCTACTCTAAATAGGAATCCTGACGTTATGCCAGCTTCATTCCAAGTCGGTGGGGACATCACCTATCCAGTGTGTCTCTCAGGTAATTTCAGAGCATTCTGATGTACGGTTTTAAAATTAAGGCCTTGAAACCAAGGCTATATTGACACTTTTCAGGCTAGTAAAGGCATATTCTTCTCTTTTCAGGCTACTCTAAATAGAAATCCTGACGTTATTCCAGCTTAATTCCAAGTCTGGAGGAGACATCACCTATCCAGTGTGTCTCTCACATAATTTCAGAGCATTCTGATGTACGGTTTTAAAATTAAGGCCTTGAACCAAGGCTATATTGACACTTTTTCAGGCTAGTAAAGCATATTCTCTCTTTTTCAAAGGCATATTCTTCTCTTTTTCAGGCTACTCTAAATAGGAATCCTGACGTTATGCCAGCTTCATTCCAAGTCTGGTGGGACATCACCTATCCAGTGTTTCTCTCAGGTAATTTCAGAGCATTCTGATGTACGGTTTTAAAATTAGGCCTTGAAACCAAGGCTATATTGACACTTTTTCAGGCTAGTAAAGGATATTCTTCTCTTTTTCAGAAGGCATATTCTTCTCTTTTCAGGCTACTCTAAAAGGAATCCTGACGTTATGCCAGCTTCATTCCAAGTCTGGTGGGGACATCACCTATCCAGTGTTTCTCTCAGGTATTTCAGAGCATTCTGATGTACGGTTTTAAAATTAAGGCCTTGAAACCAAGGCTATATTGACACTTTTTCAGGCTAGTAAAGGCATATTCTTCTCTTTTTCAGGCTACTCTAAATAGAAATCCTGACGTTATTCCAGCTTCATTCCAAGTCTGGAGGAGACATCACCTATCCAGTGTGTCTCTCAGGTAATTTCAGAGCATTCTGATGTACGGTTTAAAATTAAGGCCTTGAAACCAAGGCTATATTGACACTTTTTCAGGCTAGTAAAGGCATATTCTTCTCTTTTTCAGGCTACTCTAAATAGGAATCCTGACGTTATTCCAGCTTAATTCCAAGTCTGGAGGAGACATCACCTATCCAGTGTGTCTCTCACATAATTTCAGAGCATTCTGATGTACGGTTTTAAAATTAAGGCTATATTGACACTTTTTCAGGCTAGTAAAGGCATATTCTTCTCTTTTCAGGCTACTCTAAATAGAAATCCTGACGTTATGCCAGCTTCATTCCAAGTCTGGTGGAGACATCACCTATCCAGTGTGTCTCTCAGGTAATTTCAGAGCATTCTGATGTACGGTTTTAAAATTAAGGCCTTGAAACCAAGGCTATATTGACACTTTTCAGGCTAGTAAAGGCATATTCTTCTCTTTTTCAGGCTACTCTAAATAGAAATCCTGACGTTATTCCAGCTTCATTCCAAGTCTGGAGGAGACATCACCTATCCAGTGTGTCTCTCAGTATTTCAGAGCATTCTGATGTACGGTTTTAAAATTAAGGCCTTGAAACCAAGGCTATATTGACACTTTTTCAGGCTAGTAAAGGCATATTCTTCTCTTTTTCAGAAGGCATATTCTTCTCTTTTTCAGGCTACTCTAAATAGGAATCCTGACGTTATGCCAGCTTCATTCCAAGTCTGGTGGGACATCACCTATCCAGTGTTTCTCTCAGGTAATTTCAGAGCATTCTGATGTACGGTTTTAAAATTAGGGCCTTGAAACCAAGGCTATATTGACACTTTTTCAGGCTAGTAAAGGCATATTCTTCTCTTTTCAGAAGGCATATTCTTCTCTTTTCAGGCTACTCTAAATAGGAATCCTGACGTTATGCCAGCTTCATTCCAAGTCTGGAGGAGACATCACCTATCCAGTGTTTCTCTCAGGTAATTTCAGAGCATTCTGATGTACGGTTTTAAAATTAAGGCCTTGAAACCAAGGCTATATTGACACTTTTTCAGGCTAGTAAAGGCATATTCTTCTCTTTTTCAGGCTACTCTAAATAGAAATCCTGACGTTATTCCAGCTTCATTCCAAGTCTGGAGGAGACATCACCTATCCAGTGTGTCTCTCAGGTAATTTCAGAGCATTCTGATGTACGGTTTTAAAATTAAGGCCTTGAAACCAAGGCTATATTGACACTTTTCAGGCTAGTAAAGGCATATTCTTCTCTTTTTCAGGCTACTCTAAATAGAAATCCTGACGTTATCCAGCTTAATTCCAAGTCTGGAGGAGACATCACCTATCCAGTGTGTCTCTCACATAATTTCAGAGCATTCTGATGTACGGTTTTAAATTAAGGCCTTGAAACCAAGGCTATATTGACACTTTTTCAGGCTAGTAAAGGCATATTCTTCTCTTTTTCAGAAGGCATATTCTCTCTTTTTCAGGCTACTCTAAATAGGAATCCTGACGTTATGCCAGCTTCATTCCAAGTCTGGTGGGGACATCACCTATCCAGTGTTTCTCTCAGGTAATTTCAGAGCATTCTGATGTACGGTTTTAAAATTAAGGCCTTGAAACCAAGGCTATATTGACACTTTTCAGGCTAGTAAAGGCATATTCTTCTCTTTTTCAGAAGGCATATTCTTCTCTTTTCAGGCTACTCTAAATAGGAATCCTGACGTTATGCCAGCTTCATTCCAAGTCTGGTGGGGACATCACCTATCCAGTGTTTCTCTCAGGTAATTTCAGAGCATTCTGATGTACGGTTTTAAAATTAGGCCTTGAAACCAAGGCTATATTGACACTTTTTCAGGCTAGTAAAGGCATATTCTTCTCTTTTTCAGGCTACTCTAAATAGGAATCCTGACGTTATGCCAGCTTCATTCCAAGTCTGGAGGACATCACCTATCCAGTGTTTCTCTCAGGTAATTTCAGAGCATTCTGATGTACGGTTTTAAAATTAAGGCCTTGAAACCAAGGCTATATTGACACTTTTTCAGGCTAGTAAAGGCATATTCTTCTCTTTTCAGAAGGCATATTCTTCTCTTTTTCAGGCTACTCTAAATAGGAATCCTGACGTTATGCCAGCTTCATTCCAAGTCTGGTGGGACATCACCTATCCAGTGTTTCTCTCAGGTAATTTCAGAGCATTCTGATGTACGGTTTTAAAATTAAGGCCTTGAAACCAAGGCTATATTGACACTTTTTCAGGCTAGTAAAGGCATATTCTTCTCTTTTTCAGGCTACTCTAAATAGGAATCCTGACGTTATGCCAGCTTCATTCCAAGTCTGGAGGGACATCACCTATCCAGTGTTTCTCTCAGGTAATTTCAGAGCATTCTGATGTACGGTTTTAAAATTAAGGCCTTGAAACCAAGGCTATATTGACACTTTTTCAGGCTAGTAAAGGCATATTCTTCTCTTTTCAGAAGGCATATTCTTCTCTTTTTCAGGCTACTCTAAATAGGAATCCTGACGTTATGCCAGCTTCATTCCAAGTCTGGTGGGACATCACCTATCCAGTGTTTCTCTCAGGTAATTTCAGAGCATTCTGATGTACGGTTTTAAAATTAAGGCCTTGAAACCAAGGCTATATTGACACTTTTTCAGGCTAGTAAAGGCATTTCTTCTCTTTTTCAGAAGGCATATTCTTCTCTTTTTCAGGCTACTCTAAATAGGAATCTGACGTTATGCCAGCTTCATTCCAAGTCTGGTGGGGACATCACCTATCCAGTGTTTCTCTCAGGTAATTTCAGAGCATTCTGATGTACGGTTTTAAAATTAAGGCCTTGAAACCAAGGCTATATTGACACTTTTTCAGGCTAGTAAAGGCATATTCTTCTCTTTTCAGGCTACTCTAAATAGAATCCTGACGTTATCCAGCTTCATTCCAAGTCTGGAGGAGACATCACCTATCCAGTGTTGTCTCTCACATAATTTCAGAGCATTCTGATGTACGGTTTTAAAATTAAGGCCTTAAACCAAGGCTATATTGACACTTTTCAGGCTAGTAAAGGCATATTTTCTCTTTTCAGGCTACTCTAAAAGGAATCCTGACGAGGCTATATTGACACTTTTTCAGGCTAGTAAAGGCATATTTCTCTTTTTCAGAAGGCATATTCTTCTCTTTTTCAGGCTACTCTAAATAGGAATCCTGACGTTATGCCAGCTTCATTCCAAGTCTGGGGGGACATCACCTATCCAGTGTTTCTCTCAGGTAATTTCAGAGCATTCTGATGTACGGTTTTAAAATTAAGGCCTTAAACCAAGGCTATATTGACACTTTTTCAGGCTAGTAAAGGCATATTCTTCTCTTTTTCAGAAGGCATATTCTTCTCTTTTCAGGCTACTCTAAATAGGAATCCTGACGTTATGCCAGCTTCATTCCAAGTCTGGTGGGGACATCACCTATCCAGTGTTTCTCTCAGGTAATTTCAGAGCATTCTGATGTACGGTTTTAAAATTAAGGCCTTGAAACCAAGGCTATATTGACACTTTTTCAGGCTAGTAAAGCATATTCTTCTCTTTTTCAGGCTACTCTAAATAGAAATCCTGACGTTATTCCAGCTCATTCCAAGTCTGGAGGAGACATCACCTATCCAGTGTGTCTCTCAGGTAATTTCAGAGCATTCTGATGTACGGTTTTAAAATTAAGGCCTTGAAACCAAGGCTATATTGACACTTTTTCAGGCTAGTAAAGGCATATTCTTCTCTTTTTCAGAAGGCATATTCTTCTCTTTTCAGGCTACTCTAAATAGGAATCCTGACGTTATGCCAGCTTCATTCCAAGTCTGGAGGAGACATCACCTATCCAGTGTGTCTCTCATATAATTTCAGAGCATTCTGATGTACGGTTTTAAAATTAAGGCCTTGAAACCAAGGCTATATTGACACTTTTTCAGGCTAGTAAAGGCATATTCTTCTCTTTTTCAGGCTACTCTAAATAGGAATCCTGACGTTATGCCAGCTTCATTCCAAGTCTGGAGGAGACATCACCTATCCAGTGTGTCTCTCAGGTAATTTCAGAGCATTCTGATGTACGGTTTTAAAATTAAGGCCTTGAAACCAAGGCTATATTGACACTTTTTCAGGCTAGTAAAGGCATATTCTTCTCTTTTTCAGAAGGCATATTCTTCTCTTTTTCAGGCTACTCTAAATAGGAATCCTGACGTTATGCCAGCTTCATTCCAAGTCTGGTGGGGACATCACCTATCCAGTGTTTCTCTCAGGTAATTTCAGAGCATTCTGATGTACGGTTTTAAAATTAAGGCCTTGAAACCAAGGCTATATTGACACTTTTTCAGGCTAGTAAAGGCATATTCTTCTCTTTTTCAGAAGGCATATTCTTCTCTTTTTCAGGCTACTCTAAATAGGAATCCTGACGTTATGCCAGCTTCATTCCAAGTCTGGAGGAGACATCACCTATCCAGTGTGTCTCTCACATAATTTCAGAGCATTCTGATGTACGGTTTTAAAATTAAGGCCTTGAAACCAAGGCTATATTGACACTTTTTCAGGCTAGTAAAGGCATATTCTTCTCTTTTTCAGAAGGCATATTCTTCTCTTTTTCAGGCTACTCTAAATAGGAATCCTGACGTTATGCCAGCTTCATTCCAAGTCTGGTGGGACATCACCTATCCAGTGTTTCTCTCAGGTAATTTCAGAGCATTCTGATGTACGGTTTTAAAATTAAGGCCTTGAAACCAAGGCTATATTGACACTTTTTCAGGCTAGTAAAGGCATATTCTTCTCTTTTTCAGAAGGCATATTTTTCTCTTTTCAGGCTACTCTAAATAGGAATCCTGACGTTATGCCAGCTTCATTCCAAGTCTGGTGGAGACATCACCTATCCAGTGTGTCTCTCACATAATTTCAGAGCATTCTGATGTACGGTTTTAAAATTAGGGCCTTGAAACCAAGGCTATATTGACACTTTTTCAGGCTAGTAAAGGCATATTCTTCTCTTTTTCAGGCTACTCTAAATAGAATCCTGACGTTATGCCAGCTTCATTCCAAGTCTGGAGGAGACATCACCTATCCAGTGTGTCTCTCAGTAATTTCAGAGCATTCTGATGTACGGTTTTAAAATTAAGGCCTTGAAACCAAGGCTATATTGACACTTTTTCAGGCTAGTAAAGGCATATTCTTCTCTTTTTCAGGCTACTCTAAATAGAAATCCTGACGTTATTCCAGCTTAATTCCAAGTCTGGAGGAGACATCACCTATCCAGTGTGTCTCTCACATAATTTCAGAGCATTCTGATGTACGGTTTTAAAATTAAGGCCTTGAAACCAAGGCTATATTGACACTTTTTCAGGCTAGTAAAGGCATATTCTTCTCTTTTTCAGAAGGCATATTCTTCTCTTTTCAGGCTACTCTAAATAGGAATCCTGACGTTATGCCAGCTTCATTCCAAGTCTGGAGGAGACATCACCTATCCAGTGTGTCTCTCACATAATTTCAGAGCATTCTGATGTACGGTTTTAAAATTAGGCCTTGAAACCAAGGCTATATTGACACTTTTTCAGGCTAGTAAAGGCATATTCTTCTCTTTTTCAGAAGGCATATTCTTCTCTTTTTCAGGCTACTCTAAATAGGAATCCTGACGTTATGCCAGCTTCATTCCAAGTCTGGAGGACATCACCTATCCAGTGTTCTCTCAGGTAATTTCAGAGCATTCTGATGTACGGTTTTAAAATTAAGGCCTTGAAACCAAGGCTATATTGACACTTTTTCAGGCTAGTAAAGGCATATTCTTCTCTTTTTCAGGCTACTCTAAATAGAAATCCTGACGTTATGCCAGCTTCATTCCAAGTCTGGAGGAGACATCACCTATCCAGTGTGTCTCTCTCATAATTTCAGAGCATTCTGATGTACGGTTTTAAAATTAGGGCCTTGAAACCAAGGCTATATTGACACTTTTTCAGGCTAGTAAAGGCATATTCTTCTCTTTTTCAGAAGGCATATTCTTCTCTTTTCAGGCTACTCTAAATAGAAATCCTGACGTTATTCCAGCTTCATTCCAAGTCTGGAGGAGACATCACCTATCCAGTGTGTCTCTCACTAATTTCAGAGCATTCTGATGTACGGTTTTAAAATTAAGGCCTTGAAACCAAGGCTATATTGACACTTTTTCAGGCTAGTAAAGGCATATTCTTCTCTTTTTCAGAAGGCATATATTCTTCTCTTTTTCAGGCTACTCTAAATAGGAATCCTGACGTTATGCCAGCTTCATTCCAAGTCTGGAGGAGACATCACCTATCCAGTGTGTCTCTCATAATTTCAGAGCATTCTGATGTACGGTTTTAAAATTAGGCCTTGAAACCAAGGCTATATTGACACTTTTTCAGGCTAGTAAAGGCATATTCTTCTCTTTTTCAGAAGGCATATTCTTCTCTTTTTCAGGCTACTCTAAATAGGAATCCTGACGTTATGCCAGCTTCATTCCAAGTCTGGTGGGGACATCACCTATCCAGTGTGTCTCTCAGGTAATTTCAGAGCATTCTGATGTACGGTTTTAAAATTAAGGCCTTGAAACCAAGGCTATATTGACACTTTTTCAGGCTAGTAAAGGCATATTCTTCTCTTTTTCAGGCTACTCTAAATAGGAATCCTGACGTTATGCCAGCTTCATTCCAAGTCTGGAGGAGACATCACCTATCCAGTGTGTCTCTCACATAATTTCAGAGCATTCTGATGTACGGTTTTAAAATTAGGGCCTTGAAACCAAGGCTATATTGACACTTTTTCAGGCTAGTAAAGGCATATTCTTCTCTTTTTCAGAAGGCATATTCTTCTCTTTTTCAGGCTACTCTAAATAGGAATCCTGACGTTATGCCAGCTTCATTCCAAGTCTGGTGGGGACATCACCTATCCAGTGTTTCTCTCAGGTAATTTCAGAGCATTCTGATGTACGGTTTTAAAATTAAGGCCTTGAAACCAAGGCTATATTGACACTTTTTCAGGCTAGTAAAGGCATATTCTTCTCTTTTTCAGGCTACTCTAAATAGGAATCCTGACGTTATTCCAGCTTCATTCCAAGTCTGGAGGAGACATCACCTATCCAGTGTGTCTCTCACATAATTTCAGAGCATTCTGATGTACGGTTTTAAAATTAAGGCCTTGAAACCAAGGCTATATTGACACTTTTTCAGGCTAGTAAAGGCATATTCTTCTCTTTTTCAGAAGGCATATTCTTCTCTTTTTCAGGCTACTCTAAATAGGAATCCTGACGTTATGCCAGCTTCATTCCAAGTCTGGAGGAGACATCACCTATCCAGTGTGTCTCTCACATAATTTCAGAGCATTCTGATGTACGGTTTTAAAATTAAGGCCTTGAAACCAAGGCTATATTGACACTTTTTCAGGCTAGTAAAGGCATATTCTTCTCTTTTTCAGAAGGCATATTCTTCTCTTTTTCAGGCTACTCTAAATAGGAATCCTGACGTTATGCCAGCTTCATTCCAAGTCTGGAGGAGACATCACCTATCCAGTGTGTCTCTCAGGTAATTTCAGAGCATTCTGATGTACGGTTTTAAAATTAGGGCCTTAAAACCAAGGCTATATTGACACTTTTTCAGGCTAGTAAAGGCATATTCTTCTCTTTTTCAGAAGGCATATTCTTCTCTTTTTCAGGCTACTCTAAATAGGAATCCTGACGTTATGCCAGCTTCATTCCAAGTCTGGTGGGGACATCACCTATCCAGTGTTTCTCTCAGGTAATTTCAGAGCATTCTGATGTACGGTTTTAAAATTAAGGCCTTAAACCAAGGCTATATTGACACTTTTTCAGGCTAGTAAAGGCATATTCTTCTCTTTTCAGAAGGCATATTTCTCTTTTTCAGGCTACTCTAAATAGGAATCCTGACGTTATGCCAGCTTCATTCCAAGTCTGGAGGAGACATCACCTATCCAGTGTGTCTCTCAGGTAATTTCAGAGCATTCTGATGTACGGTTTTAAAATTAGGCCTTGAAACCAAGGCTATATTGACACTTTTTCAGGCTAGTAAAGGCATATTCTTCTCTTTTTCAGAAGGCATATTCTTCTCTTTTTCAGGCTACTCTAAATAGGAATCCTGACGTTATGCCAGCTTCATTCCAAGTCTGGAGGAGACATCACCTATCCAGTGTTTCTCTCAGGTAATTTCAGAGCATTCTGATGTACGGTTTTAAAATTAAGGCCTTGAAACCAAGGCTATATTGACACTTTTCAGGCTAGTAAAGGCATATTCTTCTCTTTTTCAGAAGGCATATTCTTCTCTTTTTCAGGCTACTCTAAATAGGAATCCTGACGTTATGCCAGCTTCATTCCAAGTCTGGTGGGGACATCACCTATCCAGTGTTTCTCTCAGGTAATTTCAGAGCATTCTGATGTACGGTTTTAAAATTAAGGCCTTGAAACCAAGGCTATATTGACACTTTTTCAGGCTAGTAAAGGCATATTCTTCTCTTTTCAGAAGGCATATTCTTCTCTTTTCAGGCTACTCTAAATAGGAATCCTGACGTTATGCCAGCTTCATTCCAAGTCTGGTGGGGACATCACCTATCCAGTGTTCTCTCAGGTAATTTCAGAGCATTCTGATGTACGGTTTTAAAATTAAGGCCTTGAAACCAAGGCTATATTGACACTTTTTCAGGCTAGTAAAGGCATATTCTTCTCTTTTTCAGGCTACTCTAAATAGAATCCTGACGTTATTCCAGCTTCATTCCAAGTCTGGAGGAGACATCACCTATCCAGTGTGTCTCTCAGGTAATTTCAGAGCATTCTGATGTACGGTTTTAAAATTAAGGCCTTGAAACCAAGGCTATATTGACACTTTTTCAGGCTAGTAAAGGCATATTCTTCTCTTTTTCAGGCTACTCTAAATAGAAATCCTGACGTTATGCCAGCTTCATTCCAAGTCTGGAGGAGACATCACCTATCCAGTGTGTCTCTCACATAATTTCAGAGCATTCTGATGTACGGTTTTAAAATTAAGGCCTTGAAACCAAGGCTATATTGACACTTTTTCAGGCTAGTAAAGGCATATTCTTCTCTTTTTCAGAAGGCATATTCTTCTCTTTTTCAGGCTACTCTAAATAGGAATCCTGACGTTATGCCAGCTTCATTCCAAGTCTGGAGGAGACATCACCTATCCAGTGTGTCTCACATAATTTCAGAGCATTCTGATGTACGGTTTTAAAATTAGGGCCTTAAACCAAGGCTATATTGACACTTTTTCAGGCTAGTAAAGGCATATTCTTCTCTTTTTCAGAAGGCATATTCTTCTCTTTTTCAGGCTACTCTAAATAGGAATCCTGACGTTATGCCAGCTTCATTCCAAGTCTGGTGGGGACATCACCTATCCAGTGTTCTCTCAGGTAATTTCAGAGCATTCTGATGTACGGTTTTAAAATTAAGGCCTTGAAACCAAGGCTATATTGACACTTTTTCAGGCTAGTAAAGGCATATTCTTCTCTTTTTCAGGCTACTCTAAATAGAAATCCTGACGTTATTCCAGCTTCATTCCAAGTCTGGAGGAGACATCACCTATCCAGTGTGTCTCTCACATAATTTCAGAGCATTCTGATGTACGGTTTTAAAATTAGGCCTTGAAACCAAGGCTATATTGACACTTTTTCAGGCTAGTAAAGGCATATTCTTCTCTTTTTCAGAAGGCATATTCTTCTCTTTTTCAGGCTACTCTAAATAGGAATCCTGACGTTATGCCAGCTTCATTCCAAGTCTGGAGGAGACATCACCTATCCAGTGTGTCTCTCAGGTAATTTCAGAGCATTCTGATGTACGGTTTTAAAATTAAGGCCTTGAAACCAAGGCTATATTGACACTTTTTCAGGCTAGTAAAGGCATATTCTTCTCTTTTTCAGAAGGCATATTCTTCTCTTTTCAGGCTATCTTCTCTTTTTCAGGCTACTCTAAATAGGAATCCTGACGTTATGCCAGCTTCATTCCAAGTCTGGAGGAGACATCACCTATCCAGTGTGTCTCTCAGGTAATTTCAGAGCATTCTGATGTACGGTTTTAAAATTAGGCCTTGAAACCAAGGCTATATTGACACTTTTTCAGGCTAGTAAAGGCATATTCTTCTCTTTTTCAGAAGGCATATTCTTCTCTTTTTCAGGCTACTCTAAATAGGAATCCTGACGTTATGCCAGCTTCATTCCAAGTCTGGTGGGGACATCACCTATCCAGTGTGTCTCTCAGGTAATTTCAGAGCATTCTGATGTACGGTTTTAAAATTAAGGCCTTGAAACCAAGGCTATATTGACACTTTTTCAGGCTAGTAAAGGCATATTCTTCTCTTTTTCAGAAGGCATATTCTTCTCTTTTTCAGGCTACTCTAAATAGGAATCCTGACGTTATGCCAGCTTCATTCCAAGTCTGGAGGAGACATCACCTATCCAGTGTGTCTCTCAGGTAATTTCAGAGCATTCTGATGTACGGTTTTAAAATTAAGGCCTTGAAACCAAGGCTATATTGACACTTTTTCAGGCTAGTAAAGGCATATTCTTCTCTTTTTCAGAAGGCATATTCTTCTCTTTTTCAGGCTACTCTAAATAGGAATCCTGACGTTATGCCAGCTTCATTCCAAGTCTGGAGGAGACATCACCTATCCAGTGTGTCTCTCACATAATTTCAGAGCATTCTGATGTACGGTTTTAAAATTAAGGCCTTAAAACCAAGGCTATATTGACACTTTTTCAGGCTAGTAAAGGCATATTCTTCTCTTTTTCAGAAGGCATATTCTTCTCTTTTCAGGCTACTCTAAATAGGAATCCTGACGTTATGCCAGCTTCATTCCAAGTCTGGAGGACATCACCTATCCAGTGTTTCTCTCAGGTAATTTCAGAGCATTCTGATGTACGGTTTTAAAATTAAGGCCTTGAAACCAAGGCTATATTGACACTTTTTCAGGCTAGTAAAGGCATATTCTTCTCTTTTTCAGGCTACTCTAAATAGAAATCCTGACGTTATGCCAGCTTCATTCCAAGTCTGGAGGAGACATCACCTATCCAGTGTGTCTCTCACATAATTTCAGAGCATTCTGATGTACGGTTTTAAAATTAAGGCCTTGAAACCAAGGCTATATTGACACTTTTTCAGGCTAGTAAAGGCATATTCTTCTCTTTTTCAGGCTACTCTAAATAGAAATCCTGACGTTATTCCAGCTTAATTCCAAGTCTGGAGGAGACATCACCTATCCAGTGTGTCTCTCAGGTAATTTCAGAGCATTCTGATGTACGGTTTTAAAATTAAGGCCTTGAAACCAAGGCTATATTGACACTTTTTCAGGCTAGTAAAGGCATATTCTTCTCTTTTTCAGGCTACTCTAAATAGAAATCCTGACGTTATGCCAGCTTCATTCCAAGTCTGGAGGAGACATCACCTATCCAGTGTGTCTCTCAGGTAATTTCAGAGCATTCTGATGTACGGTTTTAAAATTAAGGCCTTGAAACCAAGGCTATATTGACACTTTTTCAGGCTAGTAAAGGCATATTCTTCTCTTTTTCAGAAGGCATATTCTTCTCTTTTTCAGGCTACTCTAAATAGGAATCCTGACGTTATGCCAGCTTCATTCCAAGTCTGGTGGGACATCACCTATCCAGTGTTTCTCTCAGGTAATTTCAGAGCATTCTGATGTACGGTTTTAAAATTAAGGCCTTGAAACCAAGGCTATATTGACACTTTTTCAGGCTAGTAAAGGCATATTCTTCTCTTTTTCAGGCTACTCTAAATAGGAATCCTGACGTTATGCCAGCTTCATTCCAAGTCTGGTGGGGACATCACCTATCCAGTGTTTCTCTCAGGTAATTTCAGAGCATTCTGATGTACGGTTTTAAAATTAAGGCCTTGAAACCAAGGCTATATTGACACTTTTTCAGGCTAGTAAAGGCATATTCTTCTCTTTTTCAGGCTACTCTAAATAGAAATCCTGACGTTATTCCAGCTTAATTCCAAGTCTGGAGGAGACATCACCTATCCAGTGTGTCTCTCAGGTAATTTCAGAGCATTCTGATGTACGGTTTTAAAATTAAGGCCTTGAAACCAAGGCTATATTGACACTTTTTCAGGCTAGTAAAGGCATATTCTTCTCTTTTTCAGGCTACTCTAAATAGAATCCTGACGTTATTCCAGCTTCATTCCAAGTCTGGAGGAGACATCACCTATCCAGTGTGTCTCTCACATAATTTCAGAGCATTCTGATGTACGGTTTTAAAATTAAGGCCTTGAAACCAAGGCTATATTGACACTTTTTCAGGCTAGTAAAGGCATATTCTTCTCTTTTCAGAAGGCATATTCTTCTCTTTTTCAGGCTACTCTAAATAGGAATCCTGACGTTATGCCAGCTTCATTCCAAGTCTGGTGGGGACATCACCTATCCAGTGTTTCTCTCAGGTAATTTCAGAGCATTCTGATGTACGGTTTTAAAATTAAGGCCTTGAAACCAAGGCTATATTGACACTTTTTCAGGCTAGTAAAGGCATATTCTTCTCTTTTTCAGGCTACTCTAAATAGGAATCCTGACGTTATGCCAGCTTCATTCCAAGTCTGGAGGGGACATCACCTATCCAGTGTTTCTCTCAGGTAATTTCAGAGCATTCTGATGTACGGTTTTAAAATTAAGGCCTTGAAACCAAGGCTATATTGACACTTTTTCAGGCTAGTAAAGGCATATTCTTCTCTTTTTCAGGCTACTCTAAATAGAATCCTGACGTTATGCCAGCTTATTCCAAGTCTGGAGGAGACATCACCTATCCAGTGTGTCTCTCAGGTAATTTCAGAGCATTCTGATGTACGGTTTTAAAATTAAGGCCTTGAAACCAAGGCTATATTGACACTTTTTCAGGCTAGTAAAGGCATATTCTTCTCTTTTTCAGGCTACTCTAAATAGGAATCCTGACGTTATGCCAGCTTCATTCCAAGTCTGGAGGAGACATCACCTATCCAGTGTGTCTCTCAGGTAATTTCAGAGCATTCTGATGTACGGTTTTAAAATTAAGGCCTTGAAACCAAGGCTATATTGACACTTTTTCAGGCTAGTAAAGGCATATTCTTCTCTTTTTCAGGCTACTCTAAATAGAAATCCTGACGTTATCCAGCTTCATTCCAAGTCTGGAGGAGACATCACCTATCCAGTGTGTCTCTCACATAATTTCAGAGCATTCTGATGTACGGTTTTAAAATTAAGGCCTTGAAACCAAGGCTATATTGACACTTTTTCAGGCTAGTAAAGGCATATTCTTCTCTTTTTCAGGCTACTCTAAATAGGAATCCTGACGTTATGCCAGCTTCATTCCAAGTCTGGAGGAGACATCACCTATCCAGTGTGTCTCTCAGGTAATTTCAGAGCATTCTGATGTACGGTTTTAAAATTAAGGCCTTGAAACCAAGGCTATATTGACACTTTTTCAGGCTAGTAAAGGCATATTCTTCTCTTTTTCAGAAGGCATATTCTTCTCTTTTTCAGGCTACTCTAAATAGAATCCTGACGTTATGCCAGCTTCATTCCAAGTCTGGAGGACACATCACCTATCCAGTGTTTCTCTCAGGTAATTTCAGAGCATTCTGATGTACGGTTTTAAAATTAAGGCCTTGAAACCAAGGCTATATTGACACTTTTTCAGGCTAGTAAAGGCATATTCTTCTCTTTTTCAGAAGGCATATTCTTCTCTTTTTCAGGCTACTCTAAATAGGAATCCTGACGTTATGCCAGCTTCATTCCAAGTCTGGTGGGACATCACCTATCCAGTGTTTCTCTCAGGTAATTTCAGAGCATTCTGATGTACGGTTTTAAAATTAAGGCCTTGAAACCAAGGCTATATTGACACTTTTTCAGGCTAGTAAAGGCATATTCTTCTCTTTTTCAGGCTACTCTAAATAGAAATCCTGACGTTATGCCAGCTTCATTCCAAGTCTGGAGGAGACATCACCTATCCAGTGTGTCTCTCACATAATTTCAGAGCATTCTGATGTACGGTTTTAAAATTAAGGCCTTGAAACCAAGGCTATATTGACACTTTTTCAGGCTAGTAAAGGCATATTCTTCTCTTTTTCAGGCTACTCTAAATAGAAATCCTGACGTTATTCCAGCTTCATTCCAAGTCTGGAGGAGACATCACCTATCCAGTGTGTCTCTCACATAATTTCAGAGCATTCTGATGTACGGTTTTAAAATTAAGGCCTTGAAACCAAGGCTATATTGACACTTTTTCAGGCTAGTAAAGGCATATTCTTCTCTTTTTCAGAAGGCATATTCTTCTCTTTTTCAGGCTACTCTAAATAGGAATCCTGACGTTATGCCAGCTTCATTCCAAGTCTGGTGGACATCACCTATCCAGTGTTTCTCTCAGGTAATTTCAGAGCATTCTGATGTACGGTTTTAAAATTAAGGCCTTGAAACCAAGGCTATATTGACACTTTTTCAGGCTAGTAAAGGCATATTCTTCTCTTTTTCAGGCTACTCTAAATAGGAATCCTGACGTTATGCCAGCTTCATTCCAAGTCTGGAGGAGACATCACCTATCCAGTGTGTCTCTCAGGTAATTTCAGAGCATTCTGATGTACGGTTTTAAAATTAAGGCCTTGAAACCAAGGCTATATTGACACTTTTTCAGGCTAGTAAAGGCATATTCTTCTCTTTTTCAGAAGGCATATTCTTCTCTTTTTCAGGCTACTCTAAATAGGAATCCTGACGTTATGCCAGCTTCATTCCAAGTCTGGTGGGGACATCACCTATCCAGTGTTTCTCTCAGGTAATTTCAGAGCATTCTGATGTACGGTTTTAAAATTAAGGCCTTGAAACCAAGGCTATATTGACACTTTTTCAGGCTAGTAAAGGCATATTCTTCTCTTTTTCAGGCTACTCTAAATAGGAATCCTGACGTTATGCCAGCTTCATTCCAAGTCTGGAGGAGACATCACCTATCCAGTGTGTCTCTCAGGTAATTTCAGAGCATTCTGATGTACGGTTTTAAAATTAAGGCCTTGAAACCAAGGCTATATTGACACTTTTTCAGGCTAGTAAAGGCATATTCTTCTTTTTTCAGAAGGCATATTCTTCTCTTTTTCAGGCTACTCTAAATAGGAATCCTGACGTTATGCCAGCTTCATTCCAAGTCTGGAGGAGACATCACCTATCCAGTGTGTCTCTCACATAATTTCAGAGCATTCTGATGTACGGTTTTAAAATTAAGGCCTTGAAACCAAGGCTATATTGACACTTTTTCAGGCTAGTAAAGGCATATTCTTCTCTTTTTCAGGCTACTCTAAATAGGAATCCTGACGTTATTCCAGCTTCATTCCAAGTCTGGAGGGGACATCACCTATCCAGTGTTTCTCTCAGGTAATTTCAGAGCATTCTGATGTACGGTTTTAAAATTAAGGCCTTGAAACCAAGGCTATATTGACACTTTTTCAGGCTAGTAAAGGCATATTCTTCTCTTTTTCAGAAGGCATATTCTTCTCTTTTTCAGGCTACTCTAAATAGGAATCCTGACGTTATGCCAGCTTCATTCCAAGTCTGGTGGGGACATCACCTATCCAGTGTTTCTCTCAGGTAATTTCAGAGCATTCTGATGTACGGTTTTAAAATTAAGGCCTTGAAACCAAGGCTATATTGACACTTTTTCAGGCTAGTAAAGGCATATTCTTCTCTTTTTCAGGCTACTCTAAATAGAAATCCTGACGTTATTCCAGCTTCATTCCAAGTCTGGAGGAGACATCACCTATCCAGTGTGTCTCTCAGGTAATTTCAGAGCATTCTGATGTACGGTTTTAAAATTAAGGCCTTGAAACCAAGGCTATATTGACACTTTTTCAGGCTAGTAAAGGCATATTCTTCTCTTTTTCAGGCTACTCTAAATAGAAATCCTGACGTTATGCCAGCTTCATTCCAAGTCTGGAGGAGACATCACCTATCCAGTGTGTCTCTCACATAATTTCAGAGCATTCTGATGTACGGTTTTAAAATTAAGGCCTTGAAACCAAGGCTATATTGACACTTTTTCAGGCTAGTAAAGGCATATTCTTCTCTTTTTCAGAAGGCATATTCTTCTCTTTTTCAGGCTACTCTAAATAGGAATCCTGACGTTATGCCAGCTTCATTCCAAGTCTGGTGGGGACATCACCTATCCAGTGTTCTCTCAGGTAATTTCAGAGCATTCTGATGTACGGTTTTAAATTAAGGCCTTGAAACCAAGGCTATATTGACACTTTTTCAGGCTAGTAAAGGCATATTCTTCTCTTTTTCAGAAGGCATATTCTTCTCTTTTTCAGGCTACTCTAAATAGGAATCCTGACGTTATGCCAGCTTCATTCCAAGTCTGGAGGAGACATCACCTATCCAGTGTGTCTCTCAGGTAATTTCAGAGCATTCTGATGTACGGTTTTAAAATTAAGGCCTTGAAACCAAGGCTATATTGACACTTTTTCAGGCTAGTAAAGGCATATTCTTCTCTTTTTCAGAAGGCATATTCTTCTCTTTTTCAGGCTACTCTAAATAGGAATCCTGACGTTATGCCAGCTTCATTCCAAGTCTGGAGGACATCACCTATCCAGTGTTTCTCTCAGGTAATTTCAGAGCATTCTGATGTACGGTTTTAAAATTAAGGCCTTGAAACCAAGGCTATATTGACACTTTTTCAGGCTAGTAAAGGCATATTCTTCTCTTTTTCAGGCTACTCTAAATAGAATCCTGACGTTATTCCAGCTTCATTCCAAGTCTGGAGGAGACATCACCTATCCAGTTGTCTCTCACATAATTTCAGAGCATTCTGATGTACGGTTTTAAAATTAAGGCCTTGAAACCAAGGCTATATTGACACTTTTTCAGGCTAGTAAAGGCATATTCTTCTCTTTTTCAGGCTACTCTAAATAGGAATCCTGACGTTATTCCAGCTTCATTCCAAGTCTGGAGGAGACATCACCTATCCAGTGTGTCTCTCACATAATTTCAGAGCATTCTGATGTACGGTTTTAAAATTAAGGCCTTGAAACCAAGGCTATATTGACACTTTTTCAGGCTAGTAAAGGCATATTCTTCTCTTTTTCAGGCTACTCTAAATAGAAATCCTGACGTTATTCCAGCTTAATTCCAAGTCTGGAGGAGACATCACCTATCCAGTGTGTCTCTCTCATAATTTCAGAGCATTCTGATGTACGGTTTTAAAATTAGGCCTTGAAACCAAGGCTATATTGACACTTTTTCAGGCTAGTAAAGGCATATTCTTCTCTTTTTCAGAAGGCATATTCTTCTCTTTTCAGGCTACTCTAAATAGGAATCCTGACGTTATGCCAGCTTCATTCCAAGTCTGGTGGGACATCACCTATCCAGTGTTTCTCTCAGGTAATTTCAGAGCATTCTGATGTACGGTTTTAAAATTAAGGCCTTGAAACCAAGGCTATATTGACACTTTTTCAGGCTAGTAAAGGCATATTCTTCTCTTTTTCAGGCTACTCTAAATAGAAATCCTGACGTTATGCCAGCTTAATTCCAAGTCTGGAGGAGACATCACCTATCCAGTGTGTCTCTCAGGTAATTTCAGAGCATTCTGATGTACGGTTTTAAAATTAAGGCCTTGAAACCAAGGCTATATTGACACTTTTTCAGGCTAGTAAAGGCATATTCTTCTCTTTTTCAGGCTACTCTAAATAGAAATCCTGACGTTATTCCAGCTTCATTCCAAGTCTGGAGGAGACATCACCTATCCAGTGTGTCTCTCACATAATTTCAGAGCATTCTGATGTACGGTTTTAAAATTAAGGCCTTGAAACCAAGGCTATATTGACACTTTTTCAGGCTAGTAAAGGCATATTCTTCTCTTTTTCAGAAGGCATATTCTTCTCTTTTTCAGGCTACTCTAAATAGGAATCCTGACGTTATGCCAGCTTCATTCCAAGTCTGGTGGGACATCACCTATCCAGTGTTTCTCTCAGTTAATTTCAGAGCATTCTGATGTACGGTTTTAAAATTAAGGCCTTGAAACCAAGGCTATATTGACACTTTTTCAGGCTAGTAAAGGCATATTCTTCTCTTTTTCAGAAGGCATATTCTTCTCTTTTTCAGGCTACTCTAAATAGGAATCCTGACGTTATGCCAGCTTCATTCCAAGTCTGGTGGGGACATCACCTATCCAGTGTTTCTCTCAGGTAATTTCAGAGCATTCTGATGTACGGTTTTAAAATTAAGGCCTTGAAACCAAGGCTATATTGACACTTTTTCAGGCTAGTAAAGGCATATTCTTCTCTTTTTCAGGCTACTCTAAATAGAAATCCTGACGTTATTCCAGCTTCATTCCAAGTCTGGAGGAGACATCACCTATCCAGTTTGTCTCTCACATAATTTCAGAGCATTCTGATGTACGGTTTTAAAATTAAGGCCTTGAAACCAAGGCTATATTGACACTTTTTCAGGCTAGTAAAGGCATATTCTTCTCTTTTTCAGGCTACTCTAAATAGGAATCCTGACGTTATGCCAGCTTCATTCCAAGTCTGGAGGAGACATCACCTATCCAGTGTGTCTCTCAGGTAATTTCAGAGCATTCTGATGTACGGTTTTAAAATTAAGGCCTTGAAACCAAGGCTATATTGACACTTTTTCAGGCTAGTAAAGGCATATTCTTCTCTTTTTCAGGCTACTCTAAATAGAAATCCTGACGTTATGCCAGCTTAATTCCAAGTCTGGAGGAGACATCACCTATCCAGTGTGTCTCTCACATAATTTCAGAGCATTCTGATGTACGGTTTTAAAATTAAGGCCTTGAAACCAAGGCTATATTGACACTTTTTCAGGCTAGTAAAGGCATATTCTTCTCTTTTTCAGGCTACTCTAAATAGGAATCCTGACGTTATGCCAGCTTCATTCCAAGTCTGGAGGAGACATCACCTATCCAGTGTGTCTCTCACATAATTTCAGAGCATTCTGATGTACGGTTTTAAAATTAGGGCCTTAAAACCAAGGCTATATTGACACTTTTTCAGGCTAGTAAAGGCATATTCTTCTCTTTTTCAGAAGGCATATTCTTCTCTTTTTCAGGCTACTCTAAATAGGAATCCTGACGTTATGCCAGCTTCATTCCAAGTCTGGAGGAGACATCACCTATCCAGTGTTCTCTCAGGTAATTTCAGAGCATTCTGATGTACGGTTTTAAAATTAAGGCCTTGAAACCAAGGCTATATTGACACTTTTTCAGGCTAGTAAAGGCATATTCTTCTCTTTTTCAGAAGGCATATTCTTCTCTTTTTCAGGCTACTCTAAATAGGAATCCTGACGTTATGCCAGCTTCATTCCAAGTCTGGAGGAGACATCACCTATCCAGTGTGTCTCTCACATAATTTCAGAGCATTCTGATGTACGGTTTTAAAATTAAGGCCTTGAAACCAAGGCTATATTGACACTTTTTCAGGCTAGTAAAGGCATATTCTTCTCTTTTTCAGGCTACTCTAAATAGAAATCCTGACGTTATTCCAGCTTCATTCCAAGTCTGGAGGAGACATCACCTATCCAGTGTGTCTCTCACATATTTCAGAGCATTCTGATGTACGGTTTTAAAATTAAGGCCTTGAAACCAAGGCTATATTGACACTTTTTCAGGCTAGTAAAGGCATATTCTTCTCTTTTTCAGAAGGCATATTCTTCTCTTTTTCAGGCTACTCTAAATAGGAATCCTGACGTTATGCCAGCTTCATTCCAAGTCTGGAGGAGACATCACCTATCCAGTGTTTCTCTCAGGTAATTTCAGAGCATTCTGATGTACGGTTTTAAAATTAAGGCCTTGAAACCAAGGCTATATTGACACTTTTTCAGGCTAGTAAAGGCATATTCTTCTCTTTTTCAGAAGGCATATTCTTCTCTTTTTCAGGCTACTCTAAATAGGAATCCTGACGTTATGCCAGCTTCATTCCAAGTCTGGTGGGGACATCACCTATCCAGTGTTTCTCTCAGGTAATTTCAGAGCATTCTGATGTACGGTTTTAAAATTAAGGCCTTGAAACCAAGGCTATATTGACACTTTTTCAGGCTAGTAAAGGCATATTCTTCTCTTTTTCAGGCTACTCTAAATAGAATCCTGACGTTATTCCAGCTTATTCCAAGTCTGGAGGAGACATCACCTATCCAGTGTGTCTCTCACATAATTTCAGAGCATTCTGATGTACGGTTTTAAAATTAAGGCCTTGAAACCAAGGCTATATTGACACTTTTTCAGGCTAGTAAAGGCATATTCTTCTCTTTTTCAGGCTACTCTAAATAGAAATCCTGACGTTATTCCAGCTTAATTCCAAGTCTGGAGGAGACATCACCTATCCAGTGTGTCTCTCACATAATTTCAGAGCATTCTGATGTACGGTTTTAAAATTAAGGCCTTGAAACCAAGGCTATATTGACACTTTTTCAGGCTAGTAAAGGCATATTCTTCTCTTTTTCAGAAGGCATATTCTTCTCTTTTTCAGGCTACTCTAAATAGGAATCCTGACGTTATGCCAGCTTCATTCCAAGTCTGGTGGGGACATCACCTATCCAGTGTTTCTCTCAGTTAATTTCAGAGCATTCTGATGTACGGTTTTAAAATTAAGGCCTTGAAACCAAGGCTATATTGACACTTTTTCAGGCTAGTAAAGGCATATTCTTCTCTTTTTCAGGCTACTCTAAATAGAAATCCTGACGTTATTCCAGCTTCATTCCAAGTCTGGAGGAGACATCACCTATCCAGTGTGTCTCTCACATAATTTCAGAGCATTCTGATGTACGGTTTTAAAATTAAGGCCTTGAAACCAAGGCTATATTGACACTTTTTCAGGCTAGTAAAGGCATATTCTTCTCTTTTTCAGAAGGCATATTCTTCTCTTTTTCAGGCTACTCTAAATAGGAATCCTGACGTTATGCCAGCTTCATTCCAAGTCTGGTGGGGACATCACCTATCCAGTGTTTCTCTCAGGTAATTTCAGAGCATTCTGATGTACGGTTTTAAAATTAAGGCCTTGAAACCAAGGCTATATTGACACTTTTTCAGGCTAGTAAAGGTATATTCTTCTCTTTTTCAGAAGGCATATTCTTCTCTTTTTCAGGCTACTCTAAATAGGAATCCTGACGTTATGCCAGCTTCATTCCAAGTCTGGAGGAGACATCACCTATCCAGTGTGTCTCTCACATAATTTCAGAGCATTCTGATGTACGGTTTTAAAATTAAGGCCTTGAAACCAAGGCTATATTGACACTTTTTCAGGCTAGTAAAGGCATATTCTTCTCTTTTTCAGGCTACTCTAAATAGAAATCCTGACATTATTCCAGCTTAATTCCAAGTCTGGAGGAGACATCACCTATCCAGTGTGTCTCTCACATAATTTCAGAGCATTCCGATGTACGGTTTTAAAATTAGGGCCTTAAAACCAAGGCTATATTGACACTTTTTCAGGCTAGTAAAGGCATATTCTTCTCTTTTTCAGAAGGCATATTCTTCTCTTTTTCAGGCTACTCTAAATAGGAATCCTGACGTTATGCCAGCTTCATTCCAAGTCTGGTGGGGACATCACCTATCCAGTGTTTCTCTCAGGTAATTTCAGAGCATTCTGATGTACGGTTTTAAAATTAAGGCCTTGAAACCAAGGCTATATTGACACTTTTTCAGGCTAGTAAAGGCATATTCTTCTCTTTTTCAGAAGGCATATTCTTCTCTTTTTCAGGCTACTCTAAATAGGAATCCTGACGTTATTCCAGCTTCATTCCAAGTCTGGAGGAGACATCACCTATCCAGTGTGTCTCTCACATAATTTCAGAGCATTCTGATGTACGGTTTTAAAATTAGGGCCTTAAAACCAAGGCTATATTGACACTTTTTCAGGCTAGTAAAGGCATATTCTTCTCTTTTTCAGAAGGCATATTCTTCTCTTTTTCAGGCTACTCTAAATAGGAATCCTGACGTTATGCCAGCTTCATTCCAAGTCTGGTGGGGACATAACCTATCCAGTGTTTCTCTCAGGTAATTTCAGAGCATTCTGATGTACGGTTTTAAAATTAAGGCCTTGAAACCAAGGCTATATTGACACTTTTTCAGGCTAGTAAAGGCATATTCTTCTCTTATTCAGGCTACTCTAAATAGAAATCCTGACGTTATTCCAGCTTGATTCCAAGTCTGGAGGAGACATCACCTATCCAGTGTGTCTCTCACATAATTTCGGAGCATTCTGATGTACGGTTTTAAATTAAGGCCTTGAAACCAAGGCTATATTGACACTTTTTCAGGCTAGTAAAGGCATATTCTTCTCTTTTTCAGAAGGCATATTCTTCTCTTTTTCAGGCTACTCTAAATAGGAATCCTGACGTTAGGCCAGCTTCATTCCAAGTCTGGTGGGGACATCACCTATTCAGTGTTTCTCTCAGGTAATTTCAGAGCATTTCTGATGTACGGTTTTAAAATTAAGGCCTTGAAACCAAGGCTATATTGACACTTTTTCAGGCTAGTAAAGGCATATTCTTCTCTTTTTCAGGCTACTCTAAATAGGAATCCTGACGTTATGCCAGCTTCATTCCAAGTCTGGAGGAGACATCATCTATCCAGTGTGTCTCTCACATAAAGTCAGAGCATTCCGATGTACGGTTTTAAAATTAAGGCCTTGAAACCAAGGCTATATTGACACTTTTTCAGGCTAGTAAAGGCATATTCTTCTCTTTTTCAGGCTACTCTAAATAGAAATCCTGACAATACTCCAGCTTAATTCCAAGTCTGGAGGAGACATCACCTATCCAGTGTGTCTCTCACATAATTTCAGAGCATTCCGATGTACGGTTTTAAAATTAGGGCCTTAAAACCAAGGCTATATTGACACTTTTTCAGGCTAGTAAAAGTATATTCTTCTCTTTTTCAGAAGGCATATTCTTCTCTTTTTCAGAAGGCATATTCTTCTCTTTTTCAGGCTACTCTAAATAGGAATCCTGACGTTATGCCAGCTTCACTCCAAGTCTGGTGGGGACATCACCTATCCAGTGTTTCTCTCAGGTAATTTCAGAGCATTCTGATGTACGGTTTTAAAATTAGGGCCTTAAAACCAAGGCTATATTGACACTTTTTCAGGCTAGTAAAGGCATATTCTTCTCTTTTTCAGAAGGCATATTCTTCTCTTTTTCAGGCTACTCTAAATAGGAATCCTGACGTTATTCCAGCTTCATTCCAAGTCTGGAGGAGACATCATCTATCCAGTGTGTCTCTCACATAATTTCAGAGCATTCTGATGTACGGTTTTAAAATTAGGGCCTTAAAACCAAGGCTATATTGACACTTTTTCAGGCTAGTAAAGGCATATTCTTCTCTTTTTCAGAAGGCATATTCTTCTCTTTTTCAGGCTACTCTAAATAGGAATCCTGACGTTATGCCAGCTTCATTCCAAGTCTGGTGGGGACATAACCTATCCAGTGTTTCTCTCAGGTAATTTCAGAGCATTCTGATGTACGGTTTTAAAATTAAGGCCTTGAAACCAAGGCTATATTGACACTTTTTCAGGCTAGTAAAGGCATATTCTTCTCTTATTCAGGCTACTCTAAATAGAAATCCTGACGTTATTCCAGCTTAATTCCAAGTCTGGAGGAGACATCACCTATCCAGTGTGTCTCTCACATAATTTCGGAGCATTCTGATGTACGGTTTTAATATTAAGGCCTTGAAACCAAGGCTATATTGACACTTTTTCAGGCTAGTAAAGGCATATTCTTCTCTTTTTCAGGCTACTCTAAATAGAAATCCTGACGTTATTCCAGCTTAATTCCAAGTCTGGAGGAGACAACACCAATCCAGTGTGTCTCTCACATAATTTCAGAGCATTCTGATGTACTGTTTTAAAATTAAGGCCTTGAAACCAAGGCTATATTGACACTTTTTCAGACTAGTAAAGGCATATTCTTCTCTTTTTCAGAAGGCATATTCTTCCCTTTTTCAGGCTACTCTAAATAGGAATCTTGACGTTATGCCAGCTTCATTCCAAGTCTGCAGGAGACATCACCTATCCAGTGTGTCTCTCACATAATTTCAGAGCATTCTGATGTACGGTTTTAAAATTAAGGCCTTGAAACCAAGGCTATATTGACACTTTTCAGACTAGAAAAGGCATATTCTTCTCTTTTTCAGAAGGCATATTCTTCCCTTTTTCAGGCTACTCTAAATAGTAATCTTGACCTTATGCCAGCTTCATTCCAAGTCTGGAGGAGACAACACCAATCCAGTGTGTCTCTCACATAATTTCAGAGCATTCTGATGTACTGTTTTAAAAGTAAGGCCTTGAAACCAAGGCTATATTGACACTTTTTCAGACTAGTTAAGGCATATTCTTTTCTTTTTCAGAAGGCATATTCTTCCCTTTTTCAGGCTACTCTAAATAGGAATCTTGACCTTATGCCAGCTTCATTCCAAGTCTGGTGGGGACATCACCTATCCAGTGTTTCTCTCAGGTAATTTCAGAGCATTCTGATTTATGGTTTTAAAATTAAGGCCTTGAAACCAAGGCTATATTGACACTTTTTCAGGCTAGTAAAGGCATATTCTTCTCTTTTTCAGGCTACTCTAAATAGGAATCCTGACATTATGCCAGCTGCATTCCAAGTCTGGAGGAGACATCACCTATCTAGTGTGTCTCTCAGGTAATTTCAGAGCATTCTGATGTACGGTTTTAGAATTAAGGCCTTGAAACCAAGGCTATATTGACACTTTTTCAGGCTAGTAAAGGTATATTCTTCTCTTTTTCAGAAGGCATATTCTTCTCTTTTTCAGGCTACTCTAAATAGGAATCCTGACGTTAGGCCAGCTTCATTCCAAGTCTGGTGGGGACATCACCTATTCAGTGTTTCTCTCAGGTAATTTCAGAGCATTTCTGATGTACGGTTTTAAAATTAAGGCCTTGAAACCAAGGCTATATTGACACTTTTTCAGGCTAGTAAAGGCATATTCTTCTCTTTTTCAGGCTACTCTAAATAGAAATCCTGACATTATTCCAGCTTAATTCCAAGTCTGGAGGAGACATCACCTATCCAGTTTGTCTCTCACATAATTTCAGAGCATTCTGATGTACGGTTTTAAAATTAAGGCCTTGAAACCAAGGCTATATTGACACTTTTTCAGGCTAGTAAAGGCATATTCTTCTCTTTTTCAGGCTACTCTAAATAGGAATCCTGACGTTATGCCAGCTTCATTCCAAGTCTGGAGGAGACATCACCTATCCAGTGTGGCTCTCACATAATTTCAGAGCATTCTGATGTACGGTTTTAAAATTAGGGCCTCAAAACCAAAGATATATTGACACTTTTTCAGGCTAGTAAAGGCATATTCTTCTCTTTTTCAGAAGGCATATTCTTCTCTTTTTCAGGCAACTCTAAATACAAATCCTGACGTTATGCCAGCTTCATTCCAAGTCTGGAGGAGACATCACCTATCCAGTGTGTCTCTCACATATTTTCAGAGCATTCTGATGTACGGTTTTAAAATTAAGGACTACAAAGCAGAGCTATATTGACGTTTTTTAAGCCGGTAAAGGCATATTTAACCCTCCTTCATGCCACTCTAAATGGATTTGTACTGTTATGCCAGGTTCAGTCCACCTATGGGTTAGACACTACATATTCATTGGGTCACTCAGGTAATTTAGGACCATTCTGATGTAGGATTTTAAAAATAGAGCCTAGAATGTCTAATAAATAGTGTGATTAAATCATTTTCAGGCTGTTAAAGGCATATTTTCTCTTTTTCAGGCTGCTCTAAAATGAATCCTGACGTTAAACCAGCTTTAGTCCAGGTCTGTTGGAGACATCACCTCTACAGTGTGTCTCTCAGGTAATTTCAGAGCATTCTAATGTACTGTTTTAAAATTAAGGACTAAAAAGTAGAGCTATATTGACATTTTTTTAGGCTGTTAAAGGCATATTTAACTCTCCTTCATGCAACTCTAAAAAAGATTCCTACTGATATGCAAGGTTCAATCCAACTATGGGTTAGACACTACATATCCATTGGGTCATTTAGGTAATTTAGGACCATTCTTATGTAGGATTTTAAAAATAGAGCCTAGAATGTCTAATAAATATTGTGATTTAAATCTTTTTCAGACCGTTAAAGGCATATATTTCTCTTTTTCAGGCTACTCTAAAAATGAATCCTGACGTTATACCAGCTTCATTCCAGCTCTGTTGGAGACATGACCTCTACATTGTGTCTCTCAGGTAATTTCAGAGCATTCTGATGTACGGTTTTAAAATTAAGGACTAAAAAGTAGAGCTATATTGATGTTTTTTTTGGCTGTTAAAGGCATATTTAACTCTCCTTCATGCCACTCTAAAATGGATTTGTACTGTTATGCCAGGTTCAGTCCAACTATGGGTTAGACACTACATATTCATTGGGTCACTCAGGTAATTTAGGACAATTCGGATGTAGGATTTTAAAAATAGAGCCTAGAATGTCTAATAAATGATGTTATTTAAATCTTTTTCAGGCTGTTAAAGGCATATTTTTCTCTTTTTCAGGCTACTCTAAAAATGAATCCTGACGTTATACCAGCTTCATTCCAGTTCTGTTGGAGACATCACCTCTACATTGTGTCTCTCGTTAATTTCAGAGCATTCTGATGTACGGTTTTAAAATTAAGGACTACAAAGTAGAGCTATATTGACGTTTCTTTAGGCTGTTAAAGGCATATTTAACTCTCCTTCATGCCACTCTAAAATGGATTTGTACTGTTATGCCAGGTTCAGTCCAACTACGGGTTAGACACTACATATTCATTGGGTCACTCAGGTAATTTAGGACCATTCTGATGTAGGATTTTAAACATAGAGCCTAGAATGTCTAATAAATAGTGTGATTTAAGTCTTTTTTAGGCTGTTAAAGGCATATTTAACTCTCCTTCATGCCATTCTAAAAAAGATTCCTACTGATATGCAAGGTTCAATCCAACTATGGGTTAGACACTACATATCCATTGGGTCATTTAGGTAATTTAGGACCATTCTGATGTAGGATTTAAAAATAGAGCCTAGAATGTCTAATAAATAGTGTGATTTATATCTTTTTCAGGCCGTTAAAGGCATATTTTTCTCTTTTTCAGGCTTCTCTGAAAATGAATCCTGACGTTATACCAGCTTCATTCCAGTTCGGTTGGAGACATCACTTCTACATTTTGTCTCTCAGGTAATTTCAGAGCATTCTGATGTACTGTTTTAAAATTAAGGACTAAAAAGTAGAGCTATATTGATGTTTTTTTTGGCTGTTAACCCTTGTATTGCCCTTCATGTTACGGGGACGTGTTCAGTTTATTGCTTTCTACTACGCTTGCATTATCCCGGCACTTCATGTGTATAATTTCACATCACATGCCCTGGTTTATTTAGTTTATTATTTGTCGTCTTTCCTTTTTTGG
The DNA here is from genome assembly GCF_008692095.1 of Etheostoma spectabile. Classification (NCBI taxonomy): domain Eukaryota; kingdom Metazoa; phylum Chordata; class Actinopteri; order Perciformes; family Percidae; genus Etheostoma; species Etheostoma spectabile. The sequence continues at coordinate 31,880 of NW_022603612.1, forward strand.
CTCACTTACATTGTATATATTTTTCAACTCACATCTCACACAGCACAAGTATCCCAAAGGTTTTTTTTTATTGTATTGCAGCGTTACCTAGACGGCCAACCCGGCTACGCTACCCACGACCCAAGAGGCTACGGCCTCACGCATTCAGCGCAGTAGGCCTGCGTGCAGCTCCACAGATGTATCTCTCGCAGCAGCCGCACACGGTGTGTGTTTTGCGATCCGTGGGCTTTGGACAGAGCTGACACCTCTTCCTCTTGCCGGGCACTCTCTGCGGTCTCTGTCGAGCTACGGCGCCCTCGTCGCCGTCGTCGTCGTCGTCGCAGTCTGCGTTGCCGTCGGCCCAACGTCGTTTCGATTGTCGCGGCCTCGCCGAACGCCGGATCCGCCCCCCGCTGACCTCGCCGCCTCCGCGGACCTCGCCGCCACGGCTCTGACGAGCGCGGCCGAAGCCTCCGTGCGGGGCAGATGGCGTCGTCTCTCGATGAGCGGTGTCACAAGCGCCCTGCCCAGCTGTTCGAGAAACGCCCTCCTCCTGTTGAGCTTGCCGCGCATCCACTCGGGCCTGAGCTCTCGCCACAGCACAAAGGCGTTGTAGGCGGACACGTCGAGGATGTTGTGGAACAGGGCGAGGGGCCAGCGCGTCGTCTTCCTGCGGCAGCTGTACGTGCCGACGAGCTTGTCCAGGTTGTCCACGCCGCCCTTGGTGCGGTTGTAGTGGAGGATGATGTCGGGTTTGGCTTGCCTGTCGGCGCTCACCCGCTCGTCGCCCGAGTGCAGCGTGCTCAGCAGCACCACGTTCCTGTGCCTCTTGGGCACGTAGGACACCAGAGCGGCGATGGGCGTGAAGGCGAACTTGGACGAAAAGACAGCACGGTCCTTGGTGGCGAGCAAAGCCCCCGGCAGCTCGGGCTTGTTTTTGCGCATCGTGCCCACCACGGTGAGGCGCCTCTCGGCGAGCAGCCGCTGGGCCAGCGCGTAGGAGGTGAAAAAGTTGTCGCACGTCACGTTGCGTGGGCCCCGCAGGCCCTCTGTCACGTCCAGCAACACGCGGGAGCCCAGATTCTTCTCGGGCGTGCCGCTCACCGACTTGCCCGTGTAGAGCTGCATGTTCCACGCGTAGCTGGAGCGGGCGTCGCAGGCCACCCACGACTTGAGTCCGTAGCGGGCAGGCTTGCTGGGCATGTACTGGCGGAAGGCGCATCGACCTGGTGAAAGGTTTAACAAATGTCCTCATAAACACACAGACACACAGACAAACAGACGCACACACACACACACACACACACACACACACACACACACCACACACACACACACACACACACACACACAGACGCGCACACACACACACACACACACACACACACACACACACACACACACACACACACACACACAATTACAACTGGTACAATGGGTACACAACCGTAAGAAGACCACACGCCGCAAAGACACCCACCTCGAAAGGGCATCAGCTGCTCGTCCACAGTCACGTCGGGGCCCGGCTCGTAGAGGCGAGGCAGCCGGCGCGTCCATGCGTCCCACACGTCTCGTACGGCCGCCAGTTTGTCCGTGGCTAGTCTTTCGGCTCTCGACTCGCGGTCGTCGAAGCGCAGCATTCGCGAGTACAAGTGGAACCGTTTGACCGGCATTGTGGCGCGGAAAATGGCCCTTCCGCTCTCCTCGTGCCACAGGCTCTCCAAGGCCTCGTTGCGGGACCTGTACACGCCCGCGAGGATCAGAAGCCCGAGGTAGGCTCGCAGGTCCGTGGCGTCCATCGCTTTCCACTCGCCGGCTTTGCCGTATCGCCTGCGGCCCTCGAGGTTGGTCGCGAACAGCACCGTCTTCTCTATTCGCTGAGTGACAAACAGCTGGAACGCTGAGAGTATGTCGCTGACGCGCTCCGCGGCGTACTCTGTAGGTCCCGGGCTCGGCGGTGGCGGAGCGGAACCAGAAGCGCGTTGGCCGTCTCGGTCCCTTCGGCCTCGGTCTAGTTCGTATGTGTCTCTTTCGGTGGCACGGCGATGGGCTCGGGGGGCACTGGGGTTACACGTTTTCGAGGACCATTCGATTTTGCCGTCTTTCGACAAAAAAACTTCCTCCTCGCCGTCCTCAACGTACTCCTCTTCGTCTCTACCCTGGTCTTTGCTACCCTGGTCTTTGCTAACCTCATCGTACTCCTCGCTTTCACTACCCTCGTCTGCTCTACCCTGGTCTTTGCTAACCTCATCGTACTCCTCGCTTTCACTACCCTCGTCTGCTCTAGCCTCGTCTTCGCTATCCTCATTGTACTCCCCGTCTTCACTACCCTCTCCCTCTTCACCCTCCTCACCCTCTTCACTCTCTTCTTCTTCTTCTTCTTCTTCTTCTTCTTCTTCTTCTTCGTTGTGTGGCCTTGGTTGCCACCCTACTCCACGTTCTCCTCCTTGTTCAACTTCAACATCGTCTACGCCTTGATCATCGTCTTCGTCCTCTTCTAATTCGCTCTCGTCGAAGCGATGGTGGTTTATGTTGCGGTCTTCTTGTACTTTCTCTTCTTCTCGTACGTGCACTTCGGCGGGCACATTGCGAGCGGGCCCGCTGACGATAACCCTATGCAGCTTCAATTCCAGAGTCAAACGACGGGCCATGCCGACGTCACACCAATGCACAGGTCCAAAACCGATAAGACGTAAGATGACAACTACAAGAAGACGAGACAATGTGTGTCCAGTTTATACTCTAAGTGTGTGTGTGTGTGTGTGTGTGTGTGTGTGTGTGTGTGTGTGTGTGTGTGTTAAATATTTATTTAGGAGACAACACAAAATACACTCGCGGTCAAAAGCAGGACAGGTCCAAGAGACCCCAAAGGCCTAGGCCGTGCTAGAAGAGAAAGAAATACTCTAGGATATTGGCCTGGGTCCGTGGGACCAGGAACGACGAGTCCGCGGGCACGGGTCCCGGAGACCCAAAGGGCCGGGTTCACTGTAGTATACGTGACATGAATTGAAAACCAACGTGGGTCCCTGGGACCCGAAGGTCAATGCAAAAGGTCAAATAAACAGAATGTGTCCCTGTGACCAGATGAAACACACAAGACTTAGACTTAGACTTAGACTTAGACTTAGCTTTATTAATCCCTTTGGGATGACTCCCGCAAGGAAATTAAAGTTACCAGCATCCGATACAGCATATGAAGGAGAAAAAATAAGAATACAATAAACACAAAGTAATACAATGATGCACAGGACAACACACAGTACATGTGGTTACATGAAGGGATTATTTGAGGTGACGGGGGTGGGGGGTTAAGAAACACAAAAAGAAAGGTCCCCGAGGCAGTCAGTTTGGAGGGGGGTGGGGATGGGTACGGGGTGTGTATGTGAGTATGTGTGTGTGTGTGATAAGGTTTGATGCGGCAGACTGTCTGTGTTGTTGTTACAGGAGTTCCGTTCAGTTTGGCCTTGTCCTTGGGAGATAAAGACAGCACAGGAGGAGAGGCCAGCTGCAGGTTGTTACAAGGGCTATTCTGTAAATCTCTCTCTTCCCTCTTCTCTCTCTCTCATCGCTCTCTCTCTCTCTGTGTGTTGTGTGTGTGTGTGTGTGTGTGTGTGTTGTGTGTGTGTGGTGTGTGGTGTGTGTGTGTGTGTGTGTGTGTTAAATATACCTGGGTCCGTGTGACCCAGACAGACGAGACCGTGGTACATGTGACATATGCGGGAACGCAACACAACACACAACTAATAAAAAACAGCAATGAAGGTTATGGAAAAAAGAGTATACTTCACTTCAGTCCATCTTTGAAAAAAACAGTTGTCACCCAGGCTCAGAAATCCTTAAGGACCCTCTCATATTTTGGCACTCAGATATAATATTTTACCCTCTGGTAAACGCCTGAGAGCTAGTAGATGGAAAAGTAATGCTATGGCGTCTTTTGTTCCAACTTCCATAGCGCTCCTAAATAACAATCTGCACGGAACAAAATAGCTTGAAGCACTTATGGCACTTTATCTAGTTTTTTTTAATCATGTCTAACTAGCTTAGTTCAATTTTTACTATTTTGATCTTGTGATTCTCTATAGTATGTGGAGGTTGTATTTTGTTTGTTTATTGTTTTTCTTAGATGTGCTCTAGTGTAATTTATACAGAATTATCTTTTTAAATCATTCTGTTTTTTTTGACTTGGTTAATCAATTGACAGGGTAAGGTCATGATACTTGTGCATTGTCTGTGATGTAGGGTGGATTGTATGTGGTATGTG
>NW_022603613.1:0-37869 GCF_008692095.1 Etheostoma spectabile
TGTGTGTGTGTTTCCAGCTTTTCTTAAATCTGATTGTTCTCCACCAGGCTGCTGGCCCCGCCCCCTCCACCGGATCGGCCAATCAGAAGACGTGACGTCACGTTTCCTGCTCCTCCGTCTGATCGTCTCATTAAACATTCAGATGTCGTCGTTATGTCACTTTACATTTATAATTAATATTAACGTCTCATGTTTTACATCCTCGGGATTAAAGATGAACTGAAAAGATAAAAGTTGATAACTTGTTGGTTATGATGATTACAAACAAACTACACCAAACATTTTAATTAAAAAAATCAAAACAGTTTTTTTTTTAAAGAAACACAAACATAGCGTTTGTTGTTATTAGAGCGCTGATTGATGACATCACAGACCGATGAATTATAGATATGTGTGATGATAACAGACATTTTAAGACATTTAAAATGTCCTGCAGATGAATAACGTTTATCGTGCTAGTCGCCCTAGATCACGGTAGAGCAGCGAGACAGAGACACAGGTCTTCATGTAGATTATATTATATTATATTATATTCACGTTGCTTATGGTTTTTCTCTTGTGATGATTGCAAAAAGAAATGGAAGAGCTTGAGGGACATGTTCAGGAAGGACAGAAAGAAGGACGGAGATCGGCGGAGGCCATGGGCCAGGGGCTTCCTCAACGCTTTTAATGAGGACCACGGGTGGAGGGGACGTCCTAGAGGACAGGGTCCACGGCCCGGCACAGCTTCAGACAACCAGGCACCAGGGCAGAGAGCCAGACCGCCCCCCCCTCTGGCTTAGAGGAGAGACCACTCCAAGCCAGAGGGGGGGGGGGGGGAGGAGCCAAACATTGTACTCAAGTAAAAGTACTGTTACTTCAGAATAATATGACTCAAGTAAAAGTAAAAGTAGTCATCCAAATAATTTATTTCTTAACACAAGCATCAATCAGACCGACAAAGATACAAAATAATTATCTTTAGGCAAATTATAGTTCATCCAATCATAGCTTATTGAGAGACTTGTCACATCAAATTTGGATGTATATATATAATATATATATATATATATATATATATATATGTAACCTAAAAGACAAACATCCACCTCTCCACAGCAGAACTACAACCACCGCTACGTCTCCTCAGGTTAGAACCACCGCTACGTCTCCTCAGGTTAGAACCACCGCTACGTCTCCTCAGGTTAGAACCACCGCTACGTCTCCTCAGGTTAGAACCACCGCTACGTCTCCTCAGGTTAGAACCACCGCTACGTCTCCTCAGGTTAGAACCACCGCTACGTCTCCTCAGGTTAGAACCACCGCTACGTCTCCTCAGGTTAGAACCACCGCTACGTCTCCTCAGGTTAGAACCACCGCTACGTCTCCTCAGGTTAGAACCACCGCTACGTCTCCTCAGGTTAGAACCACCGCTACGTCTCCTCAGGTTAGAGGTTGAGTTGTTGAACGCTGACATGTCCGTTTGTTTTGGTAGACCCTGAACACACCGCATAGCGTAGCTGCTGTTTCACACTTTTCCTAAAAGGTAACCATGCTTTCACTATGAGGCCGGGGGGGGGGGGTTCCTCCTGGTCTGCGTTGCCTTGGCGACGTTTGATTCTGACGTCTTTGCTACGACTGTAAAGCTAACGAAGCTAACCTGTCCCGCTGCTGAAACGAGTACGGTCACATGACTGAACAACGACGTGTGATTGGTCAAGCACAGTCACGTGGTAGAGCGTTCAGCGGAAGACTCTCTCTCTCTGTCAAAATAAAACATTAAAATGAGACGTACGCGGGGGTAAAAACAACGACGCGTAGTAACGAGTAACGAGCTCATTGTAGCCTGATGTAGCGGAGTAAGAGTACAGTTTCTTCTTCACTAACCTACTCAAGTAAAAGTAAAAGTATAGTGATTTAAAACTACTCCTAGAAGTACAATTTTTTCAAAATAGTACTCAAGTAAATGTAACGGAGTAAATGTAACTCGTTACTACCCACCTCTGTCAGTGTGTAGTACACTAGCAAACCAGTTAATTTAAAGCATTTATTGTTAGAAAGACAATCTTTAATATAGCAAATAATGTATTCAACATCTCTCTTTGGCCTCTGTCTCCCTGCTGGCCTCTGTCTCCCTGCTGGCCTCTGTCTCCCTGCTGGCCTCTGGCCTCTGTCTCCCTGCTGGTCTCTGGCCTCTGTCTCCCTGCTGGCCTCTGTCTCCCTGCTGGCCTCTGGCCTCTGTCTCCCTGCTGGCCTCTGTCTCCCTGCTGGCCTCTGGCCTCTGTCTCCCTGCTGGTCTTTGGCCTCTGTCTCCCTGCTGGTCGTGGCTTTGCCGTCCTTGGTGACCGCCTCCGTTAGTCCCTGTTAAAAGAACGTTAACACAACATAAAGATGTTTACGTTATGAATGCTATAACATACCGTTATTACACGGGAAAGTACTCATACATGTTAGCCTTCGTTGAACGGGGCTAGTGGAGTTAACACGGTGCAGTGTTACCTCCCGTCTACAGATACAACCAGTGATAAACACACAAACTTTCTAAATCTCTGCTAACGTTACGCATTTACGGTAACGGCATATAAAGAGAGATGAATATGCCACATTAAACTTTACAAAGACAGCAACCTAGCTAGCTAACAGCCGAATGTTAACTGACAGGTTCAGTTAGCTAACGTTAGCTCGGGGTGGATCTACCTAATTATTATAGCAATTTGTACAAGCTTTAAAGCGTTAAGCTTGACATTAATGTAAAACATTAACGGTGATAACAAATGTACGGCACACACTAAAGATACTTACATTTAAATTATAACTTCACCGTCAGCGATGCCGCTCGAACTCCCGCTGAGGTCCGCTATTATTATTTTTAACGAGCCGGCAAAGGCCCGCGCATAGGATTGTGGGTGATTTGGGACCGCGAGGGATACACATATATGCATCCTTCTCTGTCTATGGGACATTTTATGAATGAAGGACTGAGTCCTTGGAGGAATTCGGAGGATTCTTGACATTGGAACGGTCCTTCGACGGACGTTGATGACGTGGCATCCTCCAAATTCTGGCTTTGAAGGATCCTTCCTTGACATTGGGAAACACCACTGACGGGCTCTTGCCCCCCTAACCCTGACCCTGTATATTTTAAACACGGCCCGAGGGGATCTTTAGAACCAAGGATCTTTCTTTAGTACTCACGGTTAGGAACCGGTCCTCCCAGGGTCCCCGGAGGTCCCTCGTTCTCAAGGACGCCCGCTAGCCTTCGTCGGTTGCCGGTCTGAGAGAGACTAAGACCTCTAACCAGTCCGAGGGAGGCTAAGACCTCTAACCAGTCCGAGGGAGGCTAAGACCTCTAACCGGTCCGAGGGAGGCTAAGACCTCTAACCGGTCCGAGAGAGGCTAAGACCTCGGTGGCTCAGACCGGCAGAGCGGATGGGAACTGCCCCCCCACTAGCTGATAACAGGAGGTCTGACTGTCAAGGTCGGTCTTAAAAAACCGAGGTGTGAGAGAGAAATTAAAAGACTAAAATCAAGGATCAAGTCTTTTGGTCCCCTAGCTCACAACGAGCTCAGGTGGTTTTATTCTTCAGTGAAAAATTAAAAAACAAGAACAAAATACAGAAATAATCTTTTCTCTTTCTACCCTAAAAGCAAAGAGTCTCAAAACCAGAGACTAGATAAAACCCGATAAGTGGGTCTTGCTGAAGAGAGAGGCCACATCAACTCATATTTATACTCAAAGTCCAGGCTAAACCCCCCCCCCCTCTGGAAATCAGGGTATTTCCACCACTACGTAATCATACAGGGGGCCACAGCAGAAGACCAGTTCAGACCAGATCCACTGTTACAGGAAGTGATCCTTAGCACACTTAAAAGGTCAAAGGTCACACCTAACGACTATTATAAAGTTATAACTGTTTCTAATATTTAGTTCATACATTCATAAATGATAATATTTATCATGGGTTACAGAGCACACTTTAAGCAGTATATATATATATATATATATATATATATATATATATATATATATATATATATATACTTAGCTTTTCTTCTAAGCTTGTATTTTTTTCGGTTTCTTGAGTTTTCAACTGAACTGCCGTTCAACAATACACATATATACACACAGATTATGTGTATGTATATACGTATATACATACACACAGTATATTTACTAACACATTGTGCCCCTTCTAATGCATGTGTGTCTTTTAAATATTAAAATCATTTTTGCTGACTTTTCAACTGATTTTCTACAAATACCAGACATGTACTTATAATACAGGATACTTGGTTAAATTAAAAATGCAGATTTACAAACCAAAGATGTTTTTAAATATATATATTTAGTAGATGGTGACTGCTGATTTAAGCCTTGAACAATTTAAACAGGTGGGTTATATAACCACTTGTTATGAAGTGTATAAAATATATATATATATATATATATATATATATATATATATATATTTATATTTATAGACCAAAACCACTTCCTGGTACCAGGATGTTAACGTGTTTATTCCTGATGTAAACTCTGGATTTTTTCACATGAAGGTCTACGGACAATGACTCAAGGAAATGTTCAGGAACACATAATCATCATCTCAGCATCTGACTGCTGATATATTAATAACCACCTAAATAAACATGTTTTACCCCAGACAAGCTAGCATTAGCTTAGCTCAGGACAGTCACGGGACTCATCTTAAAAGAAGGATTAATGTTACCATCTGGGATATTAAATACGCTTTCATAACAGTTAAATATAGTAGAAAGCTGTTTATCTGTGAAATGTTCTTCCATGTTGCTTTGTTTAGCATTTTCTTCCCATGAACGTCCAAAAGCAGGACACAAATCTGTTTCTACGAGTCTTTAACATCACTTGTTGGTCCCAAGATGACGGCGGCACAGACGCAGTTTAAACACATGAACTGTACGAGTTATTTTTAGAACAGCAGACATGTTCTGATTAAAGAGTCCCAGTTATGAGGAAGTCCTTCTTTTCTTCGTCTTCAGGGACAATAGACTAAATATTTCAGCACTTTGACAACACCTTAGTAAACAGAGATGTTAAGAGATAAGAACAAATACTCCTCCGTTGCAGCATTAGTGAAACAGCGCTAGCAGTTGAACCCTGACCTCAGAATATTTTATTATAGGAATAAAGTTAACCCTTCAAAGGGAGGGAGCGTAATACGTAGTCGTAGCCAGGATAACATCCATGCTGCTCAGAAGATAAAGTTACTGCTGGTCAGCCTTCAATGTGGAGAGGAGATCAGAATATAACAACACAGCTATCAGGGAGGAGGAGGAAACAGCTTGGCTCTGAAACACGTTCACACCGAGGCAGAGTGAATGCGCTGGTGTCTTTTAAGGTGACTACTCCAAGAAAAGGTTTCCCCACATTGTTCACACCAGTACGGTTTCTCTCCAGTGTGAATGCGCTGGTGAGTTTTAAGGGTACTACCCCGAGAAAAGGTTTTTCCACATTGTTCACAGCTGTACGGCTTCTCTCCAGTGTGAATGCGCTGGTGAGTTTTAAGGCAACCACTCTGAGAAAAGGTTTCCCCACATTGTTCACAGCTGTACGGCTTCTCTCCAGTGTGAACGCGCTGGTGAGTTTTAAGGTTACTACCCCGAGAAAAGGTTTTTCCACATTGTTCACAGCTGTACGGCTTCTCTCCAGTGTGAATGCGCTGGTGAGATATAAGGTGACTACTCTGAGAAAACGTTTCCCCACATTGTTCACATCTGTACGGTTTCTCTCCAGTGTGAATGCGCTGGTGTCTTTTAAGGCAACCACTCTGAGAAAAGGTTTCCCCACATTGTTCACAGCTGTACGGCTTCTCTCCAGTGTGAATGCGCTGGTGAGATATAAGGTGACTACTCTGAGAAAACCTTTCCCCACATTGATCACAGCTGTACGGCTTCTCTCCAGTGTGAACGCGTTGATGTTTTTTTAGGTTACTCTGTATTGTGAAAGCTGCCCCGCATTGATCACAGCTGTAAGGCTTCTCTCCAGTGTGAACTCCCTGATGACTCTTTAAATTTCCTGATGTTGTGAAGGATTTGTCACAGTCCTGACAGCGGTGACGTTTGACTCCTCTTCCTCTCCGTTTCTATCAACAGAAAAACCAAGAGAGTGAGTTAGTGAGGTGCCATGCTGTAGAGCTCTATCTTAAACTAGAAACATCATTTAGAGCATGTCTATGGAACATCGTTTGACTGACTCATTACCTACCTTAATTACCTGCCAACATCTCTATTAAAATCAAACTTGCATGGCCAGCAGTATTGGGCAGTAACGATACTAGTTTAACTACTTCTCAGTAGCGTCACTGGTGTCTGAATCAAACAGCTTTTCAGAAGTTTACCTCTTTTATTGAGCAAGTAATGTGGTATTGTCCACACAAGCTCCATTTCCTCAAGCAGAGCTTTCTGCTGTGCTCTGGAATAAAACTGCTGAGCATCACTGATGCCTCTGACAAACACAGGCGCATATGTCGTGATTATGGATGTTTAAAATATAGCTTTGATGTATGTAAAGGCTCTGAGTCATCCAGGATATAGTATCCAAGAAGGGTTCAAATCAAGGGCAACTGGACTCGGTTAAAGGTCGTTGAAGACATTTCGTCTAGCACGAAAAGACGAGCTGAAAAGACAGACAGTTGGTTTTATTGTTCCTAAAAAGCATTTTGGGGGTGTTCGCAGATACGTTGTCCCCACTGCTACTTAACATGTTCAATGAATCGCTGCAAAGTGGCACACTCCCTCTCACTCGGCGTCAGGCGACTATCTCTCTTATACTGAAAAAGGAAAAAGACCCTCTGTCCTGTAGTAATTATCGCCCTCTGTCTCGGCTCTGTGCAGATATGCTAAATGCTTGCTAGGCGCCTGGACTCTGGGCATATCTCAGGTTATAAATTAAATCTGCATAAAAGTGAACTCATGCCGGTTAATGCAGCAGCCTCAGCCTATCTCCTCTCGAAGTTACCATTCCCAGCGTCCCTGGAGCACTTTAAATATCTGGATGTCAGTGTGACAAAAACCTATTCAGAATTATTTAAATGTAACTTGGATAAATTGTATTAAAATGTACTGCCCAAGTTCCTGTATCCTTTCCAGTGCATACCTGTTTTCCTCCATAAACTCTTTTTCCACTCTCTTGATAGCATAATCTCACAATTTATTTGGAACAAAAGCACCCCAAGAATCAAAAAAGAATGTAAATGTAAATGTGTGTATTTCTATATCTTTTCCAGTCTTAACAACTGCTCAAAGCACTTTTACATCTACAGGAAACATTCACCATCACACACATCTACACACCTGCTCATCAGATACACACTCACACACATCTACACACCTGCTCATCAGATACACACTCACACACATCTACACACCTGCTCATCAGATACACACTCACACACACATCTACACACCTGCTCATCAGATACACACTCACACACATCTACACACCTGCTCATCAGATACACACACATTCACACTCCGATGCGCAGCACCGGGGGCAACTCGGGGTTCAGTGTCTTGCCCAAGGACACTTCGACAATGACTGCAGGGGCGGGGATCGAACCACCAACCTTCCGATTGGCAGACAACCGCTCTACCACTGAGCCACAGCCGCCCCTAAAAAAAGAAATTCGGCAAAAACCTAAACTCCTGGCGGCCTAGCTCTACCCAACGTTCTGCTCTACTATTGGGCTGCCAACATTAGAACGATATTGCACTGGTGCCACTCCAACAGCCAATCTCCACCATGGCTGCAGGTGGAGGAAGCCTCATGTAGTCCCCCCCTCTTTGATGTCCCTGTTGTGCCTCCCCGTCTTCGCCACCAACCGCACACTCCAGTAGTGTGGTAGTGAAAAACTTCCTTAGAACTTGGAACCAGATCAGGCGGCACTTTGGGCTACAGCTACCACCTGTCCTAGCCCCGCTACATCCTCTGTTAACTCCGTCAGTTATTGACCAGGCTTTTAGGTCTGAAAGACCTAGGGATTGTGTCAATAAAACAACTTTACATCAGTGGCATATCTGCTTCCTTCGACCAACTAACTCAGGTTTTCAACCTAAAGCCCACCCATTTAGTTTGCAATCATTTTCCTGGCGTCCCTTCCCTCCCGTCCCCCTCTCTCATTGATACCAGACTTAGTGTTGACCCAAGTCTCAAAGGTTCCATTTCAATACTGTACAATCCTCTTCTCAAAAGTCAGACAACAACCCCTGATGCTTCCCGTGATGCTTGGTCTGCAGAGCTTGGTGAGGACAGAGGTCCTGATGTCTGGGAATGCGCCCTCTGTCCACTCCTCGTCCGTCTGTGCTCGCCGTGGAGGGTTTCAGTGCAAAGTGGTTCATAGAGTTCACTGGTCTGACAGTAGCCCGTATCTACCCTGACATCGATCCAAACTGTGACAGGTGTCACCAGGGCCCAGCCAATCTCACTCACGTGTTCTGGTCTTGCCCCGCCCTGGCTCCTTTCTGGTTAAGCGTTTTTGACGCCCTCTCAGGCATCACATCTGCCAACATTACCGAGATACGGAGCCCCATTCAGCATATATTTGGACTGCACATCCGCAGCCAGCCAAAATTTTATGCCGAATTTATCAGGCTTGTTCCCCATGTACTGAATAAATTTGCACCGGGCCTTGGTGGGGAACAGCTGCTCATCAATGGTAATGTCAGCACCAGGCTTGTAACAAGCTATGCTGTTTGCCACAAACTTGTTCCATGTTGCCGACACCAGGGCAAACTCGTCATCCTGCAGATGAATGCGTCTCGTTTCTTTTTTATCGAACCGCAGGAATTTCAGGACCTCTCTGAATCTGTTTCTGGACATTGTTTCTGTGAAAAAGGGCAGGCCCCATTTTTCTGACCACAAACTGTCCACATTGATGTGTTTTGCACCCTGTGCCCCGCGGACATACAGCAGGGCTATAAATGCCTTTAGCTCCGCCACTGTCAGGTCCCAGGAGCTGTCACCAAGGTGCCGATGGGCCTCAGCCACGGTGCAGTCCCTGATGTGCTTCAGCATGCCATCATCCAAGAGACACACAAAGGCTGTGAGCGCATCTTCAACGTTGCGTTGTGCGTGCGCTGTGGGGCCAGCAGCTTCTGTCAGGACGTTTTGGCTCTGCGTTCTCCCTGGACGGTCACTCAGAGGAAGCACCGTCCACGCCGTCCCGTCCTGCCCCGTTTCCACAGCCGCCTCCGGCTGTGATGACTCAGGTGGGCTGTATGTTGGCTCGAGGGGTACGCCTAATGGTTTGGGAACGCCAAAAAAAACTATAATAGCTATAACAACAACTAGACTAATAATAATAATAATAATAACACCCTACAATTGCAAATATGACCAGAACAGCTATGTAGCCAAACTCACCGCAAACATCAGCCGTGGCCGGCTCAACGCCATCAAAGGGACCATCGAGCCTAAACGCAATATTTCGATCCGAATTCTTAGAGGACAGTCGTCTCCTCTTTTTCCGCTGTTGGCCTGCGGACTCCCTCTCTGATGAGGATGAAGTGTTGGACCTATCCTTCACCCAGGAACGGTCACTGTCACTTTCCTCCGACTCCGATAGAGCCCCAGCATCAGAATCATCCCTTCCCATGTTCTGAAGCATCTCCAAGGCAGTTTCAACAGTCATATACCTCCTAAATCGGTCATTCATTCTGGACATTTTTTACAAAATGGGTTTCTAACTAAGTTAATCAAAAGCAGTGTAGGTTACTGTAATCTAATGGGCTACCGACAAATACAAAAAGGCTAGTGACGTTTCTCTAACAAAGACAATGATAGTTACTAAGCAACCAAGATCAACCGCGCGAATGGTTACATAAAGAATGCAGTGAAAACCCTTGCAGTCAATATGACCGTGTATGGCCAAAATAGGGTAAACTGATCATATTTTTTTGGGCTTTGGTGTAAATAATTTGAAAAACATTTTTGATGAACATACAGACACTTTTAGGAAAAGTCAGGTACCAGCAGGATTTAATCTTTTTTTCAGCAAAGTTATTTCACTTGTAAAATGTCAAAATGACCGTCATCCCATTCTGAGTTTGTTGAACAAATCTGCTGAATATCGGCCATCAGGGGGCGCTACATGATATATAAATCCTTAAATACATCTGTGGAACCCTCTGTGTGATTCAATAATATTGAGATTAGATTAGATTTGTGGGACTCTTCAGTCTGGAGAACCCTCTTTCCTTCACTCACCTCCTCCTCCCTGACACCTTTCCTCTTGCCCTCCTTCTTCTTCTTCTCCTCCATCTCCATGTGTGTCTGCAGGTACTCGGTGATCAGGTCCAGGTCCAGGTTGTCTTGGGGCTCCCATGTGTTCTCCTCACTGGAAAGGTGAGAGCAGACAGAAGAACATCTCCTCACACTTTGTTTTTAGACAATCCATTCTCACTCTAATTAGCATTCCTATTATTCCTTTGTTCTGCTGCCATCTTGTGAGATTATTTGTGGGTCTTCAAAGTAATGTCAAAATACCAAACCTTCAACTTTGAGAGCATGATACAATGCTGACACTTATTTGCAATATATATATATATATATATATATATATATATATATATATATATATATATATATATATATATATATTTGTCAGAATAAAATGTCCATACATATACATTTATCTCATATTTACTCTAAATCTACATGTTAATCATTGTATTAGTATGAAAGATGAGGTACATAAACTGTATGAAGTGTGTGCTTGTTTGTTGCATAACGGGAATCTGTTTCAGGGTTTCTCAACGCGGCTGACGCAGTAAAACAAGACCCTGTGGCCAAGCTGCACGGCCGGATAAGAAACTAAAGAAGGAGAAGTACAAAGGTCACTCTGAGGGGTGTGAAGAGGATGTTGGCCTCCACTCTGGGGTTTAGGGTGACTTAAAGTTCAAGCCTGTTATAGGAAGAAAAGTTATGCAACATCATTGCTCCCTCTCCCTTATGCACATTGTGTTTTGTTACTAGGGTTACATCCCTAAAATGGATCAAAAGAGGCGACGGCAGGATGAGTTCAGAGCGGTAGGAGATTGTAACTGAACTCATCTCTGTCCGTTCTCCTCGAGAGAATTAACCTACGCTCTCGTCTTTGTGCCTTATTTGAGTGTTTTAGGTTGCTTGAACCTGACATATACAACATATACATATATGTGTATATATTGTAATGAGCTGAGTTAATGTATCCCTGTTTTTAGGAGTTCATCAGTTAAGCAAATGTTTATGGGGGGTAGAGGAAGGTTTTTTTTTCCCGTTGTTGTGGACTAAATGTTCGGCGTGGTCATGGCCAACGGTGACCGGAGTTGAGCTGTGTTTCTAAAATAAATGCACAGAAGTTGCATATATATATATATATATATATATATATATATATATATATATATATATATATATATATATATATATATATATATATATATCAGGACTAAGAACACCAAGTATTAATATTCTAGACTCATACTTACTCTGAGAACCCCTTCCATTTCAGCAGAAACTCTACTCTTCCCTTCACCACTCTGCGCTCCAACACCTTCTCCACCACATACTCCTCCTCCTCCTCCTCTTCCTGCTTCACTGCTGCAGGCTCCTCCTCCTCCTCTTCCTCCTTCACTGCTGCAGGCTCCTCCTCCTCCTCTTCCTCCTTCACTGCTGCAGGCTGCTCCTCCTCTTCCTCCTTCACTGCTGCAGGCTGCTCCTCCTCTTCCTCCTCCTCTTCCTCCTTCACTACTGCAGGCTGCCGCACCTCCTCCTCCCTCTTTCCTGCTCTGGTCGCCATCTTGCCGTCTGCTGAAGGTGCCTTTAGTAGACCCGGGGGGGGGGCATGCAGAGATAATGACACAAGGGTTAGAAGAACTAATGGAGGTGTGAGTGAGTTCTAGCTGACCATGTTTTACTAGATTAAATCTTGTGTTTGATGGAGAAGATGCGAGGGCTGATGAGGGACCGATCCACAGGACTACAGAGTGTCAAGGATCTCCTGCATTCAGACTGAAAGAACTACAAAAATGGAAGGCCCAAAATTCATTAACTGGAGCTCCAAGCTACAGGCACAGTAGCCTGGACCAACCACACTTCATTTAGCACAACATCTCCAGATGTTCCTGTGTGGAAATGGAAAGTTCAGAAAGACGTCAGCCATCTTCTATCTAACGGGCGGCTGTGGCTCAGTGGTAGAGCGCCCCGCCCACGACTATTCTGATTGGTTTAAAGAAAACAAGCCCGAGCGTTTCTTCTACAGTAAAGAAGGAAGGAAACATCCCGGTTAAAGCTGGTTTAACTTTAATAAATGAAAACATCTTTCTAAGAGACGACGAGGAATCCTGTTGAATAATCCTGATTTCCATAGAAACCAAAGATGTTGGGATTCATATCTCTTTCCCCAACGTACGGCAGCTTCAAATGATCAAAGAAAATATATTTCAGGAAACGCACTAGGGCTCGGTCTATTTGCTGGACTGTTCCGAGGTAACCGTCGGTGGCTAACGTTAGCAGACGAGCCCGTTGCCAGTGCTGAGTTATGAAAAGTTAAAAACAATTTCTGTTACAGTCTGCAGCCGTCGGGATGAGAAGATTTGATTTAATTCAGCGGTGAAGGCTCCATATCACGCTGTTTAATATCATCTGTTATAATATAATATAATATCACCCCCCCCCCCCCACTAAAGAAGGGATTAGGTCAAGGCTGACATTTCACATATAGAGAGAAACCTTTTGCTTCACACCAGGAAGTAACCCCCCTCCCCCCCCCCCGCTGTCTTACACTATAAGGGGTTTCTAGGTCACAGTGGTGTGATGTGTTCGTGTGCCTATTCGTTATCTTTCAGTGTGAATCTGACAGAGTTTATGACCCTTTCAGGACCTGCAGGGCAGAGATAACATGACCTGCTGCCCTGTAGTTGGGCTGTAAAGAGGAGACTCGTTGGAGGTGATCCAGGTCTGAGCAGAATCGATCACCCGCGATCGGCGCCCGGTGCATGCTGGGTAGATTTGTGTCCAACTTGATCCCGACTCGCTCTGACGTCATGCACACGGGCAACGGAAATCTCACGAGAGCAAGGGGGCCGCATGTCTGAGACCAGGGGGCTGCAGGTCTGAGACCAGGGGCCGCAGGTCTGACCCCAGGGGGCGCAGGTCTGATACCAGGGGCCGCAGGTCTGAGACCAGGGGGTGCAGGTCTGAGACCAGGGGCCGCAGGTCTGAGACCAGGGGGCGCAGGTCTGAGACCAGGGGGCGCAGGTCTGAGACCAGGGGCCGCAGGTCTGAGACCAGGGGGGGCAGTTGCTTTTCACCGACTGCAAGAGCCAGGCGGACCCAGAGCATGCTGGGAAACACCGGCTTCTCAGCTGATCTAACACCTGATTGGTTTACAACGTGATGACGTTTTATATAAACTTTTTATTGTTTTTGAATCTGAGGGATTTTAATTGCTATTTGTCTGATTTAAAGACTTATTCTGTCCAGAACACACGTTGAGGCTGATAGAGACGTTTAGAAGTCAGAGACTAGATCTGATCTCAGATCATCTCCAGTCTGTTAATTAAAATCAGCAGCAGATCTCATGTAGAGCATTCTGAGATCTACTCTGTCATAATTAAAACATCTGGAGACCGGGTACCAGCTGATCTGGGGTCTGATTATATTTTATTAAATCAGAATTGCACCACAGTGTTTTCGTCACTTCCTGTCCAGCCTGAAGGCGGCTGGAATCGGCTGGAAACTGTCCCCCTTTACCGCAGCTTTTTGTCCCCCCCCCGCTGCTGCCGCCTGCTCTTGTCCACTTTACAGGCGCAGCTCATCTCAAACGAGCCTAGGGACTGGAACCAGAACCAGGACCCGTCCCTAACCATCAGTCCTGCTTCTGACACATTTAGGAGAGCTGGGTCATAACAGAATGAACCAGAACATCTTATCTTAGAGAACAGGAGTACTGCAAAACAACTTAATGCACGATAACAAACTTAATGCGTGACCAACATGTTTCATTTATGATTAAACAATGCTTTTCCCTTTTAGCTTAAATGTAGAATATATAATGCGTGTTAACTAGCATGTTAGTTAGCAGTAATTAGCCTGTGTCTATGTTAATGTTAACTAGCATGTTAGTTAGCAGTAATTAGCCTGTGTCTATGTTAATGTTAACTAGCATGTTAGTTAGCAGTAATTAGCCTGTGTCTATGTTAATGTTAACTAGCATGTTAGTTAGCAGTAATTAGCCTGTGTCTATATTAATGTTAACTAGCATGTTAGTTAGCAGTAATTAGCCTGTGTCTATGTTAATGTTAACTAGCATGTTAGTTAGCAGTAATTAGCCTGTGCTTATGTTAATGTTAACTAGCATGTTAGTTAGCAGTAATTAGCCTGTGCCTATGTTAATGTTAACTAGCATGTTAGTTAGCAGACAGGTTGCTGACGTCACATCTACGTCGTTAAGCTCAGTTGGAGTCTGCGCAGTAACGCTCAGCATCACCAGGAAAGAGCTTCTAACAGACTCCACTGGTCTCCGTCCAGAGCCACGGGACCTGCTGGTCCGCTTCTTTAACTGTCTCTGGTTTCACTCACTCACTCAAAACAGCTGCTAACTGTTAGCTGTTAGCCTACAAGCTAGCACTCGGAGAGCTAGCTTGTAGGCTAACAGAGCCAGTACTCGGAGTGCTAGCTTGTAGGCTAACAGAGCCAGCTAGCCCAGTTGGGTCCGTGTTTTCTTTCTTTCATTCCAGTTTCGGGTCTGTCAGTCACAGTGAAAACCGGGGACAGGTCACCAAAACCGGGGACTATAACGTACACGTCGTTATGTTTTACATTTTAATGATAACTTAACCAAAAGGCATTCACGCGGACAGCTACGTATTCTCTTCCCGTTTTCAACAGCTGTCGTCACCACGACAACAACAGACGCTTCTGGCTGACGGTCGCCAGTTAACACGGACTCTCGTTAAACCGGAACACCGGGAACCGGGGACGTCTGGTCACCCTCCACGCGGACTTTAGGTTTTGTGCTACACTAACTGCTAACGATGCTAACGATGCTAGCGGGCTAACGACACACACACACACACACATGTATGTGTTCTATATGTCTACATATATGTATGTATGTGTATATATATGTATGTCTGTATGTTTACCTTCTGTCCGGTTCAGCGCGTGCAGCTAACCAGCTTCCGGTGAAGATAACTGATTCTCTTCATCATCACGGATAACGGTCGTTCTCCTCGTCACCGCCGAAGGCCCGCCCCTCTGCCCTCACATCGACAGCTGATTGGACGGAACGTCAACAGCAACCAATAGAATGAAAGTAGGTCAACACATTCACATTCAAAATAAATTATTTAACGGTTACAAACAACAACAAAATAATATGTAATATACATAGTATACATAATTAAATCAACCTGACATGTGTAGTAATAACAATAACAGAACCTTTCTTTTTTAAATAGTTTAAAAAAAAATAGTTTAAATAGTTTTTTTTTTTTAACATTTAAAACCCTGAAAATGTAGAAAGTAAGTGTGTGTGTGTGTTATGTGTGTGTGTGTGTGTGTGTGTGTGTGTTATGTGTGTGTGTGTGTGTGTGTGTGTGTTATGTGTGTGTGTGTGTGTGTGTGTGTGTTATGTGTGTGTGTGTGTGTGTGTGTGTGTGTATATATGTTAATATTGTGACTACATTTCTTGAGTTATTATTGTATGAAATGATGGTTTAAGTTATGATAAATGTTTATATTAACTCAATGTTCACATCACTCCAGTTCAGAGGTCTTTACACGGTTTTCCTGCCCCTCAGAGACTGTATTTCAAAATGCTTCTGCATACACAGAACCGGGGGGGGGGGGGGGGGGGAGTCCAGGTTAAAATATACACACGTTACTCTTTAAGTATCAACATATTATTAAAATTAAAAGTGGGCGTGTACAGGGTGGGATAAGAGGCTGATTCACATATGCACCCTTGTAGGTAATATGTGATTTATAATCAGAATATAGAGATGCTCTATACACGCTAAAAGTAGTGATTATTTACATGGAGTCTGGCGGAGATATGCTGCTCTATACATGCTAAAAGTAGTGATTATTTACATGGAGTCTGGTTGAGATATGCTGCTCTATACACGCTAAAAGTAGTGATTATTTACATGGAATCTGGTGGAGATATGCTGCTCTATACACGCTAAAAGTAGTGATTATTTACATGGAGTCTGGTGGAGATATGCTGCTCTATACACACTAAAAGTAGTGATTATTTACATGGAGTCTGGTGGAGATATGCTGCTCTATACATGCTAAAAGTAGTGATTATTCACATGGAGTCTGGTGGAGATATGCTGCTCTATACACACTAAAAGTAGTGATTATTTACATGGAGTCTGGTTGAGATATGCTGCTCTATACACGCTAAAAACTGTAAGTAAACTTTATTTATATAGTATGTCAAAGTGACATCAGGATAATTATATAAAAATAATTAAAATACCAAAAATTCACTAAAAATTACTAAAATTTGCCCGAAGACACCCCGAGGGCTCCCAGCTGGAGGTGGAGCTGTTGTTAGACTTTTAATCTGAAAAGCCCCGAGTTACAGGAAACAGGAAGTGCGGTGCTAGCGGCGGGATAGCTGTGTGTTTGTTAGCTGCCGAGCTTCTAGGTGAGTTGTTTCGGGGACAGAGCTCCAGGTGAACCCGCACGCGTCCAGGTAAATATCTCAATAACTGCTCTTTGACACGGCAGCCAGAGCGCGTGCGAACAACAAGCGAATAGAAGCCCGAGCGGCGCATGCGTCAACACGCCGGGTTAGCTCCGTTGTTAGCTCCGTTGTTAGCTTCGTGGCTAACGTGTAGCTTCGTTGTTAGCTTCCTGGCTAACGTGTAGCTCCGTTGTTAGCTTCGTGGCTAGCGTGTAGCTCCGTTGTTAGCTTCGTGGCTAGCGTGTAGCTCCGCTGTTAGCTTCCTGGCTAACGTGTAGCTCCGTTGTTAGCTTCGTGGCTAGCGTGTAGCTCCGTTGTTAGCTTCGTGGCTAGCGTGTAGCTCCGTTGTTAGCTTCGTGGCTAGCGTGTAGCTCCGTTGTTAGCTCCGTGGCTAACTGCTATTGTAACGGGTTGTACGTAGGTTCAGTTAAATTAAAACAGCGCCGTCTGCTGGCGTCACCTTCACATTGCGCTGCAGTGCTAAAAGTAATGAATTCTGGGTAATCTCCAGCAGAGACAATGTTAGCCAAAACGTGTTAAAGGAAGGGGACCAGGTTTCTCAGACTAAATCCAGGACATTTTCAGCTCAGAAGCTTATATATCTCCAAAACACGTCATGTTTTAATTTTGTAAAACTTAAAACGGGGACACTAGACCTAGACCTGCTCTCATTAGGTGCTGAGCCCCCCCCCCCCCCAGGTCTGATCCTAGACCCCCCCCTGCTGCTTAAATAAGAAGTCTTAATATTTCCAGATAGAAAGTCCTAATATTTCATAATGTTGTTGACTGATTATCTGACAGCTTTATTGCTCAAGGCTTGTTTCTGCAGCTCGTTGAGAATCAGAAACAATAAAAACTATTGAGGAATAATTTCCTTTGACGTTGATATTAAACGAGATCGCTCCAGTCGGCAGAAACAAGCTGCAGCGTGAGTTAATAGGATAATTATCCCTCTTATATTTACGTTCATAAAGTTCTTGTTTTGCTGCTGACAGACTCAGATTAATATTATAACATTAATATTATAACATTAATATTATAACATTAATATTATAACATTAATATTATAACATTAATATTCTCAGATTAATATTCTCAGATTAATATTCTAACGTTATGAAAGGATTTCTAAGGAGGTCGACCTTTCTATTAAAGATTAAGATTCTTTCTAAAACATAAAAGTCCGCGAAATTGCGTTGGCCAAACCCACCAGACTCCATGTAAATAATCAGTGATTTTAGCATCGTAAAACACGGCTTCTAGAAAACTAAACCTCTCTGAGCACCGCTGGCTCTGGTGGTCTGGGGGGGGGGGGGTCCGTTTGGTCAGTGCTTTCTTTCTTTCATTCTAATTTGGGGGGGGGCGGGGACGTCTGGTCACCCTCACCCAATGTTTTATTCTACTGTGTAGTTGTTGTGGCGTAGTTTAGCGCTGACTGTCGCTACGTTTAAGCTCAGAGCTGAATGCTAAGTTAGCTACGTTAGCATTGTTTCTGACCCGCTGGGCTCTCTGTCCGTGACGTCAGCGTGCCGCCCTGACCCGGTCTGGGTTCCATAAGCAGGGAACTGATATTGAATTAGATGTTGACCTTTATGTGTAAAAGGTAACGTTGGACGACAACGTGCAGTGTTAATGTAGCCGCTGTTCTGGTGTCGGAGCCACTGTAGCTACTATTTAATATTTAATAAACTGTATTTCTACACCAGAAATGCCTTTTAGGAGTTGAGGATTTCATTTCTTTTACATTTTACTGTGAAATAGACACAGCTTTATGAACCATTCTTGTTCTACTACACGATCCCAGTTAGTTAACAGAAGGAGCAGAACTCCTGATAACGGCTGTGGGCTGCGTCTCAACGGGCCGCCCTGACCCGCTCTGGTTTTCCTCAAATACTACACTTGATCCGCCAGCTCGTACTCCAGTCCATGGTGCTTGTTTCTTAAAGCATTGATTCTTTTACTGCGAAATTCACTTTACGGTACTTCAATATTTCAAGAAAGAAACTCCTGAAATAGTCCAAATGTTACTAGAAACTGGGAAAAGATCAATAACAAAGTACAGTAACATAAAAAGGTCTAAAGAAGTTGTAATATTTCGAGAGTGCACTGTGTGTATATGTGTGTTTATGTTACGTTGGGAACAACTCTGATTGGCTCATGATCAGACAGCGGTTTACGGAGCGGGACATGGGCTTTAAAAAAAAAAAACGGAGCGTTCTATGAAATTAAAAAAAAAATTGCTCCATTACTTAAATTTGATCGTGGGAAGTCAAGATCGTGATTGTGATTAAAATTTAATTAATTGTGCAGCCCTACGTCGCACCTCAAACTTTCCCAAAACCTTCGAACCCCACTTCTTCCCTTAAAGAAGCACCAGGCCGGCCTTGTTGCTCCATCAAAACCTCTTTCTGAACTTTCCATTTCCACACAGGAACATCTGGAGATGTTCTGCTAAATGAAGTGTGGTTGGTCCAGGCTACTGTGCATGTAGCTTGGAGCTCCAGTTAATGACTTTTGGGCCTCCCCCCCCCCCCCCCCCCCCCCCTCTCTTGGGTCTACCAAAGGCACCTTCAGCAGATGGCAAGATGGCGACAGGAGCAGGTAAGAAGGAGCAGCCATCAACAGTGAAGGAGGAAGAGGAGGAGCTGCCTGTAGCAATAAAGGAGGAGGAGGAGCCTGCAGCAATAAAGCAGGAGGAGGAGGAAGAGGAGGAGCAGCCTGTAACAGTGAAGGAGGAAGAGGAGGAGGAGGAGCCTGCAGCAGTGGAGGAAGAGGAGGAGGAGGAGTATGAGGTGGAGAAGGTTTTGGACCGCAGAGTGGTGAAGGGAAGAGTAGAGTTTCTGCTGAAATGGAAGGGGTTCTCAGAGTAAGTATGAGTCTAGAATATTACTACTTGGTGTTCTTAGTCCTGAGAGAGAGAGAGAGAGAGAGAGAGAGAGAGAGAGATATATATATATATATATATATATATATATATATATATATATATTGCAAATAAGTGTCAGCATTGTATCATGCTCTCAAAGTTGAAGGTTTGGTATTTTGACATTACTTTGAAGACCCACAAATAATCTCACAAGATGGCAGCAGAAAAAAGGAATAACAGGAATGCTAATTAGAGTGAGAATAGATTGTCTAAAAACAAAGTGTGAGGAGATGTTCTTCTGTCTGCTCTCACCTTTCCAGTGAGGAGAACACATGGGAGCCACAAGACAACCTGGACCTGGACCTGATCACCGAGTACCTGCAGACACACATGGAGATGGAGGAGAAGAAGAAGAAGGAGGGCAAGAGGAAAGGTGTCAGGGAGGAGGAGGTGAGTGAAGGAAAGAGGGTTCTCCAGACTGAAGAGTCCCACAAATCTAATCTAATCTCAATATTATTGAATCACACAGAGGGTTCCACAGATGTATTTAAGGATTTATATATCATGTAGCGCCCCCTGATGGCCGATATTCAGCAGATTTGTTCGACACACTCAGAATGGGATGATGGTCATTTTGACATTTTATAAGTGAAATAACTTTGCTGAAAAAAAAGATTAAATCCTGCTGGTACCTGACTTTTCCTAAAAGTGTCTGTATTTTCATTTAAAATGTTTTTCAAATTATTTACACCAAAGCCCAAAAAAATATGATCAGTTTACCCTATTTTGGCCATACACGGTCATATTGACCGCAAGGGCTTTCACTGCATTCTTTATGTAACTATTCGCGCGGTTGATCTTGGTTGCTTAGTAACTATCATTGTCTTTGTTAGAGAAACGTCACTAGCCTTTTTGTATTTGTCGGTAGCCCATTAGATTACAGTAACCTACACTGCTTTTGATTAACTTAGTTAGAAACCCATTTTGTAAAAAATGTCCAGAATGAATGACCGATTTAGGAGGTATATGACTGTTGAAACTGCCTTGGAGATGCTTCAGAACATGGGAAGGGATGATTCTGATGCTGGGGCTCTATCGGAGTCGGAGGAAAGTGACAGTGACCGTTCCTGGGTGAAGGATAGGTCCAACACTTCATCCTCATCAGAGAGGGAGTCCGCAGGCCAACAGCGGAAAAAGAGGCGACGACTGTCCTCTAAGAATTCGGATCGAAATATTGCGTTTAGGCTCGATGGTCCCTTTGATGGCGTTGAGCCGGCCGCGGCTGATGTTTGCGGTGAGTTTGGCTACACAGCTGTTCTGGTCATATTTGCAATTGTAGGGTGTTATTATTATTATTATTAGTCTAGTTGTTGTTATAGCTATTATAGTTTTTTTTGGCGTTCCCAAACCATTAGGCGTACCCCTCGAGCCAACATACAGCCCACCTGAGTCATCACAGCCGGAGGCGGCTGTGGAAACGGGCAGGACGGGACGGCGTGGACGGTGCTTCCTCTGAGTGACCGTCCAGGGAGAACGCAGAGCCAAAACGTCCTGACAGAAGCTGCTGGCCCCACAGCGCACGCACAACGCAACGTTGAAGATGCGCTCACAGCCTTTGTGTGTCTCTTGGATGATGGCATGCTGAAGCACATCAGGGACTGCACCGTGGCTGAGGCCCATCGGCACCTTGGTGACAGCTCCTGGGACCTGACAGTGGCGGAGCTAAAGGCATTTACAGCCCTGCTGTATGTCCGCGGGGCACAGGGTGCAAAACACATCAATGTGAACAGTTTGTGGTCAGAAAAATGGGGCCTGCCCTTTTTCACAGAAACAATGGCCAGAAACAGATTCAGAGAGGTCCTGAAATTCCTGCGGTTCGATAAAAAGAAACGAGACGCATTCATCTGCAGGATGACGAGTTTGCCCTGGTGTCGGCAACATGGAACAAGTTTGTGGCAAACAGCATAGCTTGTTACAAGCCTGGTGCTGACATTACCATTGATGAGCAGCTGTTCCCCACCAAGGCCCGGTGCAAATTTATTCAGTACATGGGGAACAAGCCTGATAAATTCGGCATAAAATTTTGGCTGGCTGCGGATGTGCAGTCCAAATATATGCTGAATGGGGCTCCGTATCTCGGTAAAGAGGAGAGCAAAGGTCAGCTCCTGGGAGAGAGTGTGGTGCTGAAACTGGCGGAGCCGTTTCTGGGGAAGGGAAGAAACATTACGACTGATCATTTCTTCACCTCCCTAAAACTAGCCACTGCCTTACAGGCCAAAAAGACCAGCCTGGTTGGCCCCCTGGGCGAAGCAAAACGCGAGTGTCCTCCCTCTGTAAAAGAGCCGGCAGAGCTGTTCAGCACCAAGGTGCTGAAATGTGCTAATGCCACATTGACCATTTACCAGGGAAAGCCGAGACAAAATGTCTGCATTTTGAGCTCAGTGCACACAAGTGTAGGAATAACAGATGGACCGAAGGCAAAACCCGAGTCTGTGACTTATTATAATAACACCAAACACGCCGTAGATGTTCTGGATCAGATGGCGAAGGCGTACTCCGTGAAAGACGGTACACGAAGATGGCCAGTGGCTGTATTTTATAACATCCTCAACCTGGCTGGAATAAATGCACATGTCCTATACAAGGAGTGCACCAGCAGCAGGATTCCAAGAAGGAGGTTTCTGCTGCAGTTGGCAGAGGAGCTGAGAGCAGAGTTCATGGAGGGGAAGAGGGCAGCAGCGCACGGGGCCGGTCCGCAGCAACAGCCACCACCGCACCTGGCACAACAACGCCGGCAGTGCCAGGTGAGGAGGAGCTGCAATCCGAACAAGACACAAGACACCTGCACCACATGCCGCAAACCCGTCTGTGGCAATTGTGTCAAAAGACGAGCCGTCACCTGCGTCGACTGCGTTTGAAAAGCCAAATGTAGCCAACACATGTGTTTGTAATTAGTTGTTTCATGGTTCGTTCTCGGCTCTTTTTGTTATCAGCTCGGTTCCAGCTTTGACAATTTGCCTATTTTCTTTGTCATTTGTGTTAAAAATATAATCTTAATGTATATAAAAAAGTTATAGCGCACCAGCAGTAAAACTGCCACAGCAACTGAACTGAGAGCGTTTATGGAGAAGAAAGGGCAGCGCTGCACACCACAGCAGACACCAGAACGGAGTTAGAGCCGGGTTAGCACACGTATACACGTTCAAATGAGCTACTTTTAGATGCTATTTGTTATGTTTCCATACCATATTCTTTATGAAATAATTACGCTACTATGTCATGATATGAAACACATAGCCTATTAGTCCTTCTACTCTAACGTATAATTAAACTTGTTAAATTCTGCATTTTGGTGTTATTTCGTTCATCTAAAGATATTCTAACACAATACATGCATTGATATCACAATTAGGTATTTTTAATTAGAGATTATAGAGTTAGGAATCTGGCGGTCAAAATGACCGCTCATGGCAGTTCTAGTAGTTATGGAATCCCGGCACTTCTAGTGTTAAAAAACAAAAATCTCAGGTTTCACATGAATAGTATTTCATTTGGACAAGATATCCAAAAGTTTGCGTGGGTTGCTAGCTACAAAAAATAGTTTTTTTCACAACTTAACCATAATCATTCAGTGTCTGTTAGCTCACAGGACTCTAGGGTGCTAGTTAGCGTCTGTTAGCTCAGAGTGCTCTAGGGTGCTAGTTAGCGTCTGTTAGCTAGCAGGGCTCTAGGGTGCTAGTTAGTGTTTGTTAGCTCACAGGGCTCTAGGGTGCTAGTTAGTGTTTGTTAGCTCACAGGGCTCTAGGGTGCTAGTTAGCGTCTGTTAGCTCACAGGGCTCTAGGGTGCTATTTAGCGTCTGTTAGCTAGCAGGGCTCTAGGGTGCTAGTTAGCGTCTGTTAGCTAGCAGGGCTCTAGGGTGCTAGTTAGCGTCTGTTAGCTAGCAGGGCTCTAGGGTGCTAGTTAGCGTCTGTTAGCTCACAGGGCTCTAGGGTGCTAGTTAGCGTCTGTTAGCTCACAGGGCTCTAGGGTGCTACTTAGCGTCTGTTAGCTAGCAGGGCTCTAGGGTGCTAGTTAGCGTCTGTTAGCTCACAGGGCTCTAGGGTGCTAGTTAGTGTCTGTTAGCTCACAGGGCTCTAGGGTGCTAGTTAGCGTCTGTTAGCTCACAGGGCTCTAGGGTGCTACTTAGCGTCTGTTAGCTAGCAGGGCTCTAGGGTGCTAGTTAGTGTCTGTTAGCTCACAGGGCTCTAGGGTGCTAGTTAGTGTCTGTTAGCTCACAGGGCTCTAGGGTGCTAGTTAGCGTCTGTTAGCTCACAGGGCTCTAGGGTGCTAGTTAGCGTCTGTTAGCTCACAGGGCTCTAGGGTGCTACTTAGCGTCTGTTAGCTAGCAGGGCTCTAGGGTGCTAGTTAGCGTCTGTTAGCTCACAGGGCTCTAGGGTGCTAGTTAGTGTCTGTTAGCTCACAGGGCTCTAGGGTGCTAGTTAGTGTCTGTTAGCTCACAGGGCTCTAGGGTGCTAGTTAGCGTCTGTTAGCTCACAGGGCTCTAGGGTGCTAGTTAGCGTCTGTTAGCTAGCAGGGCTCTAGGGTGCTAGTTAGCGTCTGTTAGCTAGCAGGGCTCTAGGGTGCTAGTTAGCGTCTGTTAGCTAGCAGGGCTCTAGGGTGCTAGTTAATAATAATAATAATTGTGATCGCAATATTGATCAAAATATTTATCAAAATTATTGTGATTATCATTTTGGCTGTAATCATGCAGCCCTATTTCACATTAATAGTATTTAATTTGGACAAGATATCCAAGTTTGTGTGGGTTTCTAGCTACAAAACATTTACATAACATTTTTAATCCAAACAGAATTCTTTTATTAGTTCTTCGTAACGCCCGTCTTAAGACGCTATACGCCGAGCTTCAGGCAGAACCACGAGACCCCGGACGAGTCTGAAAAAGTATGTTTTGCACATTTCACGATTTTTGACAGACATCCCGACCCCAAACGGATGTGGCCGACGTCAAGTGATGAAGTTTTGATCAAGAGATGCGTGGATATGCAAAACCTACTTTTTCAAACTCGTCCTGGGTTTATTTTATTATTATTTTTGTATGATTTATTCATGGGATTTTGAACATAACAGGTACATAATATACCTCATCCATAAAATGAAACCAATACAAAGAGTCAATCTGTGACACAAGGTACTAACAGAGGGACGATTTACACCCAGTTTCCCCCCCCCCCCTCCCCTATACAGAGATATCATTGAGATGAAATTTAATAGGTTAAAATGGGTTTTGATTCAGGTAAGCGTGGTAGTGGTAGTCTAATGTCGGCTGTTATACTACTACTACTTATATACTAACATACAGGACAGGAATGCTCACACGCTCTCAAAGAAACAAATGGATAACAATAAAAGAAATAAAGTAAATAAATATCAGGAGAGAATGTAAAAGCAACAACAAAAAACTAAAACAGACAAAACAGCTACTGCTTATGGGGGGGTGGGGGGGGCAGTTAGTTCCCTAGACACCAGGGTCAATGTCTATATGAAGAGACCTAACATGATCTAGGAAGGGTTTGATGGAATCTCCATTCTAAGAAGTGAAGAGAATATTGGATTTTCTCTAATATCATGAATTGAAGTGAATCCTTTATCCATTGAGAGCGGGGGGGAGGGGGGGGGGGGCAAGAACTTTTCCACGGCAAGACCAGAACACGTGAGTGAGATTGGCTGGGCCCTGGTGACACCCGTCACAGTTTGGAGCGATGTCAGGGTAGATACGGGCTACTGTCAGACCAGTGAACTCTATGAACCACTTTGCACTGAAACCCTCCACGGCGAGCACAGACGGACGAGGAGTGGACAGAGGGCGCATTCCCAGACATCAGGACCTCTGTCCTCACCAAGCTCTGCAGACCAAGCATCACGGGAAGCATCAGGGGTTGTTGTCTGACTTTTGAGAAGAGGATTGTACAGTATTGAAATGGAACCTTTGAGACTTGGGTCAACACTAAGTCTGGTATCAATGAGAGAGGGGGACGGGAGGGAGGGACGCCAGGAAAATGATTGCAAACTAAATGGGTGGGCTTTAGGTTGAAAACCTGACTTAGTTGGTCGAAGGAAGCAGATATGCCACTGATGTAAAGTTGTTTTATTGACACAATCCCTAGGTCTTTCAGACCTAAAAGCCTGGTCAATAACTGACGGAGTTAACAGAGGATGTAGCGGGGCTAGGACAGGTGGTAGCTGTAGCCCAAAGTGCCGCCTGATCTGGTTCCAAGTTCTAAGGAAGTTTTTCACTACCACACTACTGGAGTGTGCGGTTGGTGGCGAAGACGGGGAGGCACAACAGGGACATCAAAGAGGGGGGACTACATGAGGCTTCCTCCACCTGCAGCCATGGTGGAGATTGGCTGTTGGAGTGGCACCAGTGCAATATCGTTCTAATGTTGGCAGCCCAATAGTAGAGCAGAACGTTGGGTAGAGCTAGGCCGCCTAGGAGTTTAGGTTTTTGCCGAATTTCTTTTTTTAGGGGCGGCTGTGGCTCAGTGGTAGAGCGGTTGCCTGCCAATCGGAAGGTTGGTGGTTTGATCCCCGCCCCTGCAGTCATTGTCGAAGTGTCCTTGGGCAAGGCACTGAACCCCGAGTTGCCCCCGGTGCTGCGCATCGGAGTGTGAATGTGTGTGAATGGTTATCTGATGAGCAGGTGTGTAGATGTGTGTGAGTGTGTATCTGATGAGCAGGTGTGTAGATGTGTGTGTGAGTGTGTATCTGATGAGCAGGTGTGTAGATGTGTGTGAGTGTGTATCTGATGAGCAGGTGTGTAGATGTGTGTGAGTGTGTATCTGATGAGCAGGTGTGTAGATGTGTGAGTGTGTATCTGATGAGCAGGTGTGTAGATGTGTGTGAGTGTGTATCTGATGAGCAGGTGTGTAGATGTGTGTGAGTGTGTATCTGATGAGCAGGTGTGTAGATGTGTGTGAGTGTGTATCTGATGAGCAGGTGTGTAGATGTGTGTGATGGTGAATGTTTCCTGTAGATGTAAAAGTGCTTTGAGCAGTTGTTAAGACTGGAAAAGATATAGAAATACACACATTTACATTTACATTCTTTTTTGATTCTTGGGGTGCTTTTGTTCCAAATAAATTGTGAGATTATGCTATCAAGAGAGTGGAAAAAGAGTTTATGGAGGAAAACAGGTATGCACTGGAAAGGATACAGGAACTTGGGCAGTACATTTTAATACAATTTATCCAAGTTACATTTAAATAATTCTGAATAGGTTTTTGTCACACTGACATCCAGATATTTAAAGTGCTCCAGGGACGCTGGGAATGGTAACTTCGAGAGGAGATAGGCTGAGGCTGCTGCATTAACCGGCATGAGTTCACTTTTATGCAGATTTAATTTATAACCTGAGATATGCCCAGAGTCCAGGCGCCTAGCAAGCATTTAGCATATCTGCACAGAGCCGAGACAGAGGGCGATAATTACTACAGGACAGAGGGTCTTTTTCCTTTTTCAGTATAAGAGAGATAGTCGCCTGACGCCGAGTGAGAGGGAGTGTGCCACTTTGCAGCGATTCATTGAACATGTTAAGTAGCAGTGGGGACAACGTATCTGCGAACACCCCCAAAATGCTTTTTAGGAACAGTAAAACCAACTGTCTGTCTTTTCAGCTTGTCTTTTTGTGCTAGACGAAATGTCTTCAACAACCTTTAACAGAGTCCAGTTGCCCTTGATTTGAACCCTTCTTGGATACTATATCCTGGATGACTCAGAACCTTTACATACATCAAAGCTATATTTTAAACATCCATAATCACGACATATGCGCCTGTGTTTGTCAGAGGCATCAGTGATGCTCAGCAGTTTTATTCCAGAGCACAGCAGAAAGCTCTGCTTGAGGAAATGGAGCTTGTGTGGACAATACCACATTACTTGCTCAATAAAAGAGGTAAACTTCTGAAAAGCTGTTTGATTCAGACACCAGTGACGCTACTGAGAAGTAGTTAAACTAGTATCGTTACTGCCCAATACTGCTGGCCATGCAAGTTTGATTTTAATAGAGATGTTGGCAGGTAATTAAGAAAGGTAATGAGTCAGTCAAACGATGTTCCATAGACATGCTCTAAATGATGTTTCTAGTTTAAGATAGAGCTCTACAGCATGGCACCTCACTAACTCACTCTCTTGGTTTTTCTGTTGATAGAAACTAAGAGGAAGAGGAGTCAAACATCACCGCTGTCAGGACTGTGACAAATCCTTCACAAGATCAGGATGTTTAAAGCGTCATCAGGGAGTTCACACTGGAGAGAAGCCGTATAGCTGTGATCAATGTGGGGCAGCTTTCACACATCAGAGTGCCCTAAAAGTACATCAGCGCATTCACACTGGAGAGAAACCGTACAGCTGTGATCAATGTGGGGAAACCTTTTGTCAGAGGGGTAACCTTAAAATACATCAGCGCGTTCACACTGGAGAGAAACCGTACAGGTGTGAACAATGTGGAAAAACCTTTTCTCAGGGTAGTAGCCTTAAAGGTCACCAGCGCATTCACACTGGAGAGAAGCCGTACAGCTGTGAACAATGTGGAAAAACGTTTTCTTGGAGTAAAGACCTCAAATGTCACCAGCACATTCACACTGGAGAGAAGCCGTACAGCTGTGAACAATGTGGAAAAACGTTTTCTTGGAGTAAAGACCTCAAATGTCACCAGCGCATTCACACTGGAGAGAAACCGTACAGCTGTGAACAATGTGGAAAAACCTTTACTCAGAG
This sequence comes from Etheostoma spectabile, assembly GCF_008692095.1. Classification (NCBI taxonomy): domain Eukaryota; kingdom Metazoa; phylum Chordata; class Actinopteri; order Perciformes; family Percidae; genus Etheostoma; species Etheostoma spectabile. The sequence goes on from NW_022603613.1 coordinate 28,340, forward strand.
GAGTAACCTCAAAAAACACAAGTGCGTTCTGCCTCGTTGTGAACGTGTTTCAGAGCCAAGCTGTTTCCTCCTCCTCCCTGTTAGCTGTGTTGTTATATTCTGATCTTCTCTCCACATTGAAGGCTGACCAGCAGTAACTTTATCTTCTGACCAGCATGATGTTATCCTGGCTACGACTACGTATTACGCTCCCTCCCTTTGAAGGGTTAACTCCACTCAAAATGAGCTTTATTCCTATAATAAAATATTCTGAGGTCAGGGTTCAGCTGCTAGCGTTGTTTCACTAATGCTGCAACGGAGGAGTATTTGTTCTTATCTATTAACATCTCTGTTTACTACGGTGTTGTCAAAGTGCTGAAATATTTAGTCTATTGTCCCTGAAGACGAAGAAAAGAAGGACTTCCTCATAACTGGGACTCTTTAATCAGAACATGTCTGCTGTTCTAAAAATAACTCGTGCAGTTCATGTGTTTAAACTGCGTCTGTGCCGCCGCCATCTTGGGACCAACAAGTGATCTTAAAGACTCGTAGAAACAGATTTGTGTCCTGCTTTTGGATGTTCATGGGAAGAAAATGTTAAACAAAGCAACATGGAAGAACAGGTTTTTACTATATCTATGTAACTCACAGCTAGAGTATATATACTGCTTAAAGTTTGCTCTGTAACCCATGACATTATATATTGTCTTTTATGAATGTATGAACTAAATATTAGAAACAGTTATAACTTTATAATAGTCGTTAGGTGTGACCTTTGACCTTTTAAGTGTGCTAAGGATCACTTACTGATCTGGTCTGAACCGGTCTTCTGCTGTGGCCCCCTGTATGATAACGTAGTGGTGAAAATACCCTGATTTCCAGAGGGGGGGTTAGCCTTGACTTTGAGTATAAATATGAGTTGATGTGGCCTCTCTCTTCAGCGATACCCACTTATCAGGTTTTTTCTAGTCTCTGGTTTTGAGACTCTTTGCTTTTAGGGCAGAAAGGGAAAACATTTCTGTATTTTGTTCTTGTTTTTTAATTTTTCACTAAATAATAAAACCACCTGAGCTCGTTGTGAGCTAGGAGACCAAAAGACTTGATCCTTGATTTTAGTCATTTAATTTCTCTCTCTCACACCTCGCCTTTCTGAGGGTAGTTAAGACTCCTCTTTAATCTTCGGGGGGGCTGCTACCCAGCGGGGACCGACCTTGACAGTCAGACCTCCTGTTTTCTCCTAGTGGGGGGGCAGTTCCCATCCGCTCTGCCGGTCTGAGCCACCGAGGTCTTAGCCTCTCTCGGACCGGTTAGAGGTCTTAGCCTCTCTCGGACTGGCAACCGACAAAGGCTAGCGGGCGTCCTTGAGAAGGAGGGGACCTCCGGGGACCCTGGGAGGAACGGTTCCTAACCGTGAGTACTAAATAAAAATCATTGGTTGTTAAGATCCCCTCGGGCCGTGCTTAAAATATACAGGGTCAGGGTTAGGGGGGCAAGAGCCCGTCAGTGGGGGACGTCTGGGGTAAAACCAGAAAAGGCCTCTGGCCTCGCTTTCAGTTTTCGTGATCCGGGCGGGGGCCCTTCAAATTTAACAAGGGTTTGTGTGTCTCTAGTAAAAAGATTACTAAATATAAAAATTCATTTTAAAAAGTGTTAAATTAGCGATTCACTGTGTGTGGATCAAAAATCATTTACACAATTCTTTTTTATTTTATTTTTATTTTTTATTTAACCAGGAAAGTCCCGTTGAGGTTAAAAACCTCTTTTTCAAGGGAGTCCTGGCCAAGAGGCAAAAACACAATTACATTTATAAAAGTTATGCAACACAGATAGTTAAAAACATTTACAATGTAAACAGATCATTTCAGGTTCTCTCAATCTGGATTTAAAAGCATTTAAAGAAATAAGTTCAGATCATTTCAAGTCTTTTTGCAAAGAGTTCCATGCAGAAGGAGCGGAGCAGACACAAGCCCTTTTTCACAGATTTGTACGGGCAAATGGGACAAAGAGCAGCAGGAGATCATCTGATCAATGAATAGGAACCAACACTTCTCCCTGTGATCAAACTACTGATGTAGGATGGCAACAGACCTAGCATGGCCTTATAGATAAAAATATGCCAACGCCCTGATCTCCTGTTGGACAGCGATGGCCGTCCCACTCTGGAACACAAGTCACAATGATGGGTTAGATTTTTACAATTTGTAATAAATCTCAGAGACGCATGGTCCACAGGGTCCATCTTATGCAGACACTGTGCTGAGGCGGTCCCATACACCATGTCACCATAATCTAAGACAGATAAAAATGTTGCAGTGACGAGCTGCTTTTTTACTTTAAAAGAAAAACAAAACTTATTTCGAAAGAAAAAGGACAATTTGAGTTTAAGTTTCTTCACAAGAAGATAAGAATGAACCACCTCTATGACATTTCCAGTCAAAGTAACACAGAAGGAGGAACTTGAGAAACCTTCTTAGTGTTACTAAACAACATCAATGTAGTCTTCTCCGCATTGAGAACCAGTTTAAGCTGCATGAGCGTGTGTTGAACCACATCAAAAGCTTTCTGCAGAGACTCAACCGCTTTAGCTGGGGACGATCCAAAATAATAATCGTGTCATCAGCGTAGAAATGCATATTAGCATCCAAAACATTTAGGCCCAGGTCATGTATATACATACTAAACAAGAGAGGACCCAATAATGAACCTTGTGGACCTTCACTAATGCAGAACATAGACCGTCACATTTTATACACTGAGTCCTGTCACTCAGATAATTCATGAACCAGGAAACTGCCCAATCAGACAGTCCCAGACAAGAAGCCTATGCTTTAAAACAGCATGGTCACTGTGTCAAATGCTTTTGACAAATCAAGAAAAGTGACGCACAGAATTGCTTTTTATCAAGGGCGACAAGTACGTCATTTATTACTTTTGTACAGCAGTGATGGTGCTGTGCTTTTTCCTGAAGCCTGATTGCAGTTTGGAAAGAAGTTCATTCGAGTATAAAAATTCATTTACTTGGTCTGAAACTGGGGATTCTAAAATTTTTGACAAAACACATAAATTAGATATAGGCCGATAGTTAAGACTGCTGGACCACCTCCTTTAAACAAGGGAAAACAAAAGCTGGCTTCCAAACTGATGGTATTTCGTTGTTTTTGAATTGACAAATTAAAAGAATTGTAAGGGGCTCAGCAACGAAATCAGCCGCCTTTTTCAAAATATAAGGCTCTATTAAACCTGGTCCAGGTGGTTTTCTGTGGTCTAACGCTTTAAGAGCTCCATGCACCTGCTGCACCGTAAAAGAAACAAGGTTCAAAGACTCTCCAGAGACCACTGGGGAGTCTGTGATGGGGGGACGGGGACTAGTCCTGGAGACTCAGACACACACCCACTGATACCAAATGCTCATTGAAGCAATTTAAAACGTCAACTCTGTCGTAGACCGGGAGAGAATTTTTCAAAACAAATTTTGTTGTGAGTATATTTACTAACACATTGTGCCCCTCTCTAATGCATGGTTGTCTTTTAAATATTAAAATCATTTTTGCGACTTTTCAACTGATTTTCTACAAATACCAGACTGTATTTATAATACAGGATACTTGGTTAAATTAAAAATGCAGATTTACAAACCAAGATGTTTTTAAATATATCTATTTAGTAGATGGTGACGGCTGATTTAAGCCTTGAACAATTTAAATAGGTGGGTTATATAACCACTTGTTATGAAGTGTATAATATATATATATAGATATATTATTTATAGACCAAAACCACTTCCTGGTACCAGGATGTTAACGTGTTTATTCTGATGTAAAGTCTGGATTTTTTCACATGAAGGTCTACGGACAATGACTCAAGGAAATGTTCAGGACACATAACAATCTCAGCATCTGACTGCTGATATATTAATAACCACCTAAATAAACATGTTTTACCCAGACAAGCTAGCATTAGCTTAGCTCAGGACAGTCACGTGACTCATCTTAAAAGAAGATAATGTTACCTTTGGATACAACGCTTTCATAACATTAAATATAGTAAAAATCTGTTTATCTGTGAATGTTCTTCCATGTTGCTTTGTGTAGTGGAGTCCCGGTGATGCGGGTAGTGGAGTCCCGGTGATGGCGGGTAGTGGCGGGTAGTGGAGTCCCAGTGATGGCGGGTAGTGGAGTCCCGGTGATGGGGGTAGTGGAGTCCCAGTGATGCGGGTAGTGGAGTCCCGGTGATGCGGGTAGTGGAGTCCCGGTGATGGGGGGTAGTGGAGTCCCGGTGATGCGGGTAGTGGAGTCCGGTGATGCGGGTAGTGGAGTCCCGGTGGAGGGGGTAGTGGAGTCCGGTGATGCGGGTAGTGGAGTCCCGTGATGGCGGGTAGTGGAGTCCCAGTGATGGGCGGGTAGTGGAGTCCCGGCGATGGCGGGTAGTGGAGTCCCGGCGATGGCGGGTAGTGGAGTCCCGGCGATGGCGGGTAGTGGAGTCCCGGCGATGGCGGTAGTGGAGTCCGGTGATGCGGGTAGTGGAGTCCCGGTGATGGCGGGTAGTGGCGGGTAGTGGAGTCCAGTGATGGCGGGTAGTGGAGTCCCGGCGATGGCGGTAGTGGAGTCCCGCGATGGCGGGTAGTGGAGTCCGGCGATGGCGGGTAGTGGAGTCCCGCGATGGCGGGTAGTGAGTCCCGGCGATGGCGGGTAGTGGAGTCCCCGGCGATGGGGGGTAGTGGAGTCCCGGCGATGGGGGTAGTGGAGTCCCGGTGATGGGGGGTAGTGGAGTCCCAGTGATGGGGGGTAGTGGAGTCCCAGTGATGGGGGGTAGTGGAGTCTTGGTGGCAGTTTCTCTGTTGTCTCTTTCAAAGCGAGCCCTGCCACATGCGTCGAGGGTCAGCGTTGGAGAAGTGTCCCTCTATCTTCAGCTTGTAGCAGTGCTTGGCCTCTTTGATGCCCCTTTTCAGATTTGCCCTGGATGTGCTATAGGCCTGTGCGTCTCCTGATCTGAAGGCAGGATTGCGTGTCTTCAATAGGAGTCACATTTTACTGTTCATCCACGGCTTCTGATTTGGGTTGTAACAGTGTCTATGGTGGTGTTAATATAATCCAGTACAGAGGAGGTGTAGCAGTCAGGGTCCGTGTGAGAGCCACTGGTGGCTTGAGAAGCAAACCTACTCCAGTCTGTGTAGAAACCTTTCCTGAAGTGATGGATCTGCTCCTGCAGCCACACCTTGATGGTCTTCACTGATGGCTTCACCGCGGCTGATGAGAGGTGCATATTTGGGGGTGAGGAACAAAGAAAGGTGATCTGACTGTCCCAGGTGGGGAGGGTGTTCGCGACGTAGGCTCCAGCCATGTTTGTGTAAACATGGTTTAAAGTTTTGTTTCCTCTCGGGTGTGACAAGAAACATGCTGGTGAAATTTTGGTAGCACTAACTTCAGTTTGAATGATTAAAATCACCAGCAACAATAAACGCAGCTTCCGGGTGAACGTTCTGTGTTTACTGATGGCTGCGTGAAGTTCTTTCATAGCAAACCTGGCCTCAGCGTCCGGGGGAATATAGGCTGCGGTGATAATCGTACACGTGAACTCCCGTGGTAGATAGAACGGTCTACATTTAACCATGAGGAACTCAAGGTTGGCTGAACAATGTCTCCCGACAATAGCAGAGTTTGTGCACCAAGCTTTGTTAATGTAAATGCACAGACCACCACCTCTGGTCTTGCCGGAGCCATCTAGTCTTCTATCCGCCCGGAATGTGTGAAGTCCCGCTAGCTCAATAGCATTGTCTGGTATTCCGCTGTTTAACCATGTTTCCGTGAAGATTATGACATCACAGTTCAGAAGGCTCTTGCTGTGTGTAATGCTGAGTCGGATCTCCTCCATTTTGTTCATCAGCGACCGTACATTGGCAAGGAGAATGCTGGGTAAAGAGAGCTGGTGTGGTGTTGGCTTTAGCTTAGCTCTTAGTCCTCCGCGCTTCCCCCGCCTGAACGCTTCCGCCCAGCCGGGCAGAGTGCGTAGCCTCGGGTCTTCTGGTGATCTCAGGAAGGAGTCAAAGGTTGTCCATAAAACTGTTGGAAAATTGCGAACCAATATCCAAAAGCTCACGTTGGGTGTACGATGTAAAGGCACAACTGTTGTGCACGAATAAACCTGAAATGAGGAAGAAAAATACAGAAAAATGTCAGAATCTGGAGAGACCGCGAGCCTTGCGATGTACTCGCGCCGCCATCTTGGTCAGTTTTAAAGGTTCTAGGCCACTCCTAAGCAACATATACAATGGTGTACTGATTGTTAAAGTGGGCATGGCCCAATACACCCCCAAAATGCTTTTAGCAACTAAAAACCAACTGTTTTTGAGCTCGTCTTTTTGTGCTAGATGAAATGTCTCCACAACCTTTACTGAGTCCCGTTGCCCTTGATTTGAACCCTTCTTGGATCTAATCCTGATGACTCAGAGCCTTTACATACCTCAAAGCTATATTTTAAACATCCATAATCACGACATATGCGCCTGTTTTGTCAGAGGCATCAGTGATGCTCAGCAGTTTTATTCCAGAGCACAGCAGAAAGCTCTGCTTGAGGAAATGGAGCTTGTGTGGACAATACCACATTCTTTGCTCAATAAAAGAGGTAAACTTCTGAAAGCTGTTTGATTCAGACACCAGTGACGCTACTGGGACGTATTTAAACTAGTATCGTTACTGCCCAATACTGCTGGCCATGCAATTTGATTTTAATATAGAGATGTTGGCAGGTAATTAAGAAGGTAATGAGTCAGTCAAACAATGTTCCATAGACATGCTCTAAATGTTTTAGTTTATAGAGAGATAGAGCTCTACAGCATGGCACCTCACTAACTAACTCTCTTGGTTTTTCGTTGATAGAAACAGAGAGGAAGAGGAGTCCAAACGTCACCGCTGTCAGGACTGTGACAAATCCTTCACAAGATCAGGATGTTTAAAGATTCATCAGAGAGTCCACACCGGAGAGAAACCTTACAGCTGTGATCAATGTGGAGCAGCTTTCACAATACAGAGTAACCTAAAAAAACATCAACGCGTTCACACTGGGGAGAAGCCGTACATCTGTAATCAATGTGGGGCAGCTTTCACACAGAATGTACACTTAAAAACACATATAAGCATTCACACTGGAGAGAAACCTTACAGCTGTGATCAATGTGGGGCAGCTTTCACAATGAAGAGTATCCTAAAAAAACATCAACGCATTCACACTAGAGAGAAACCTCACAGCTGTGATCAATGTGTGGAAACCTTTTCTCTGAGTAGTAGCCTTAAATCTCACCAGCGCATTCACACTGGAGAGAAGCCGTACAGCTGTGAACAATGTGGGAAAACCTTTTCCCATAGTAGTAGCCTTAATTCTCACCAGCGCATTCACACTGGAGAGAAGCCGTACTGGTGTGAACAATGTGGGGAAACCTTTTCTCTGAGTAGTCGCCTTAAAACTCACCAGCGCATTCACACTGGAGAGAAACCGTACAGATGTGAACAATGTGGGGAAACCTTTTCTCAGAGTGGTCATCTTAAAACTCACCAGCGCATTCACACTGGAGAGAAGCCATACAGCTGCGAACAATGTGGAAAAACCTTTTCTCAGAGTAGTCACCTTAAATATCACCAGCACATTCATACTGGAGAGAAGCCGTACAGCTGTGATCAATGTGGAAAAACTTTTTATCTGAGTATTGCCTTAAAAGACACCAGCGCATTCACACTGGAGAGAAGCCGTACTGGTGTGACCAATGTGGAAAAACCTTTTCTCAGAGTAGTAGCCTTAAATCTCACCAGCGCGTTCACACTGGAGAGAAACCTTACAGCTGTGAACAATGTGGGGGAACCTTTTCTCGGAGTAGTAACCTTAAAAAACACCAGCTCATTCACTCTGCCTCGATGTGAACATGTTTCAGAGCCAAGTTGATTCAAGGTCAAAGTTTACTTCTAGCACATTTACAAACAGCCACTACTGACCCAAATGCTGCGCAAATATAGATAACAACATAAGAGAAAAGTATAATAAATAGTCGGAACAACCCATCTAAAACTGAATATGCCTGTTAAACAGGTAACAGATAAAAACTTCCCAAGAAGTCTGAGCTGAAAGAAGCTCGTTTTTACCTCTGAGCTAATCTGTTTATCCAGTTGAAAAGAACTATCAATAAAAACACTTTGAATTTTTACAAATGGGCAGCAGTCTGAGAATATTGGACTAAAACCAGAGACATCGGGCTCCCAAAAATTGCAACTTAAGTTTTTTTGTCATTCATTGACGTCCAGTCTTTTACGTCATGTAGGCATGTTGTCAGAGCTTCAACTGAGTGTGTCGTGAGGCAGGCTAAATCTGGACGTCATCTGCAAAGCAGTAAAGAGAAAAGTTGTGTTTTAGGAAGATAGATCCCAGGGGCAGCATAGACCACGAGAACAAGACTGGGCCTAAAACTGAGCCTTGGGGCACCCCACTATCATTTGGGGCGTTATTTGAGTAAAAAAGGCCCGAGGTTTACAGAGAAAGGTCTGATTGTCAGATCTGACTGGAACCACTTCAGAGCTGTGCCTTAAAGCCTGCACAGGACTCGAGTCTCAACAATAACCTCGTGGCAACCGTATCGAATGTGCACTCAAATCTAAAAGCACAGCGGAAGCTACCAGAATCAGAAACTATAAGAAGATTGTTAAAACTTAAAAAAGCAGATTCTGTGCTGTGACCAGATCTAACCAGACTGGAATTTTTTCAAAGATATTGTTTGAGTTAAGGTGCAACTGAAGTTGGGCTATACCACTTTTTCTAGAACTTGGATAAAAATGTTAGAAACCGGCCTGTAGTTGGAGGGGTCCAGATTGTGCTTTTTTAGGAGGGGTTGTACAACGGCCTTTTTAAAAGCAGCTGGAACACACCCAGCTGAAAGAGACCTATTTATCAGATTTAAAATACAAGTTCCGACAGAGTCAAAACCATCTTTAAAAAGCTTGGCTGGAGGGCTGTCTAATGAGCAGACCGAGGGATTTAAACTACGGACCGTCTTTGCCAAATCAGAGTAAGGTACTGGCCTCAAATCTTCAAAAACAGCAGAACCTAAAGGTGTAAAACTGGGATCTGGCGCAGCATAAAGTGTTAAGGCCCGGATACTGGACTCCTTATCAGGGAAGAATTTACAGAATGTGTCACAAAGAAGGGAACTAGGAATAATGTATGTTCAGGAGGACTGATTGTCCTATTTAAAACATTAAAAAGGACACGAGACAGTTGTTTTGCACGAGGTTTGACATATACTGCGTCTTAGCAGCTTCAACAGCGACCTGGTAGTTAGACAAAGCGTCTCTTAAAGACCCCTGAGACACATGGAGTTTGTCTTTTTTCCATTTTCTCTCACCGGGTGCCCCACGTCTCCAACAGAAGCAGGCGGTCAAGCTCCCGGGACAAGAAGAAGTCATTTAACATAACAGTCTCGTTAGCCAGGGAGCTAACGTTGATCCGTGCCAGCTGGAGAACAGGGACCTCCGTGATCGGAGACTCGTTGGATCGAGGACACCGGGGAACCA